>NC_061840.1:3786943-3811943 GCF_019202785.1 Penaeus chinensis
GAGGGTCCCTCATGACAAGTCTCCAGGCAGGCCCCCGGCTCATATCTACCTCCTCGCAACACGTCTGGTCGAGCTGCCCGAGTCATTACCTTTTAGGTCGTCCCACGGGCCTCCTCCACCCAGGATTGTCTTGTAGACAACCTGATGGGCAGGATCATCCACAGGGAAACAAGCTAGGTAGAGTTGGCGGTCATGTATTATGCAAGTAACATGCCAGTCTCACAGTGTAGCGTCCAGGTTTCGCTTCTATAGAGCAAAACTGGCAATATCAAGGCCTTGAAGACACGTAGCTTGGTCCTTCTGCATAGGTACCGACATCTCCAAATGCTCTTGTTGATCAAGTTCATGGCTCCTGCTGCCAGACCAATCCGTCTACTGACTTCTTGTTCTGACATCCCGGAGATATGAACTACGCTATCAAGATATGCAAAGTTCTATGTGACTTCAACGTCCTCACCACAAGCATGGATCGACTGAACAGATTCCCCTAATTGGCCCCCAAAGCCCTGAATCTTGGTCTTAGTCCAGGAGACCACTAGGCCCAAGGACTTCGCCTCATTGCTAAATGCATCAAGAGCCGTCACCAGTGATTCCAGAGACTCAAATAGGATAGCAACATCGTCAGCAAAGTCGAGGTCTGTGACCTTGATATTGCCCAGTGTTGCACCACGCTGTCTTTGTTTAGTAGTTAGGCCCATTATCCAATCCATGCAAGTGTTGAAAAGTGTTGGTGCAAGGACACAGCCTTGCCTCACCCCTGAGTTAACAGGGAAGAGGTTCAACAATCCCGCACCACACTTTGCAGCACTTTCAGTAACAGTTCGTAGGCTTGCTATTAAGCCAATAATCCTTGTCGGATTCCCCTAAGTCTCAGGATCTCCCATAGCGGTTCACGATGCACCGAGTGAAAAGCCTCGAGATCAATGTAGGCTGTAAGCAGCCTACGACCGAAAACACGGCGGCATCCCACAATTGCGCTAGGATACGGTCTAATGTGGGCTGCCCAGGAGTGAATCCAGATTGCTCCAGTCTCTGGTGTCTTAGTAGGAGGTCACGGACCCGTTTCAGAAGGATGTGGGAGAAAACCTTGGCTGGTATACTGAGCAGTGTGATGCCACGGTAGTTGCTACAGTCCCATCGATCCCCTTTCCCCTTCCAGAGAGGGATGACCACGCCCCTCAATAGGTCAGGGGGAATGGAACCATTCATAGAAAAAGGCGGTGCACAAATCGCGTTTTTGCCAGATGGCAGTCAAGACCATTTGTAAGCCCCGTGCCGTAGGTTCACCCCCCAGCCTTTAGTAGTTCAGCAGGAATATCACACATGCCTGCAGCTTTCCCACCCTTCAGCTTAGAGATCGCCTCTCTAACCCCAATTAGGATAGGAGGTTCCTCGCTGATGGGTGGGTCCGGCACAGGTATTGTCATACCACTTGCGTCTAGACTAACTGCTGGAAGGTCTACCTGGTACAGCTGTTTACAATACTCAGCCCAACGTTCACAAACCCCAACATGATCTAAGATGATCTGTCCATCCACTGAGCGGATAGAGGGCTTAAAGTTCAGTTTTCTCAGTGTTTGGTAGGCAGGACGAAGGTCATTTACCCAGAAATGGCCTTCAACCTCCTTAGCAAGATTCCTGATGATCTGTTCATTGTCTCTCCTCAGCAGTGTCCGAGCCCTGCATGCCAGGGGACGGCGCAAGCCCTGATTGCCATTCAGCCGAGTCATGCGACACGCTTTTGTGGCCTCCAATGTCTCTAGCGAGATGTAATTCTGCCTTGCTCTCGGGCGTTCGTATATAGACTCATGTGCTCCATCGAGTGTTTCGTGCTTAGACTCCCAGAGACCTACTCAGTCTGTCAGGTTTTCGAGTTCTGTGAGCCGATCGGAGACTGCCATGGCGAACCTCCAGGCACATTCACCTCCCCTCAATCTGTCGAAGTGATACACCCTAGTGGTCAATGGAAGGGCGAGGAGTTTGGAAGTGTACCTGTAGGGTATCCACAACCAGCTTATGGTCAGTACCACAGAACCCGGCACTCCGGTAAACCCTGCAGTTCAGGAGGATCCTCCAGCGAGTGATGACGAGAATGTGGTTGATCTCCTTGGCCACAGTACCCGTATCGCTATACCATTTCCAGCGATGCGGGTTGGAACGCTGATACCAGGAGCCAGAAATCTTCTATCTCTGGGACCTTGTAAAGTCCCGGAGAACGAGGCTGTTCTCGTTGCTGGGATCAGCTCCCGAGCCATGGGATCGACAGACATCTCGCAGCCAGCACGATCACAGCCGGATACCGCATTGAAGTTGTCCAGAACAGTGCGAATGAATGTACATGTATATCTACTTGTCAGATGTATACGAAAAACTCAAATACTCCATTATCATGTACTCTCAATATTAAATATTTGTTTGTTACTGAAATAAACAGAAATAAAAAAAGGATATTCATTGTCATACCAGAAACCGCAAAATATAAATTTTCAGGAGTGCTAATAGAGGCAAATCTGTTGGCATGCCAAATTTCATTTTCATTATTTTTTTTGTAACTTGTATGTGGCATTATTTAAATTAGTTCTGCATCCTTTGTCTTGGGTAAATGTATTAGTCTTACTGGCAGCGCAAATTGGGTGGCTCTTTTTACAGCTGCTAGGATAATATACTTGTCAACAATATTATACAATTTCTTTGACGTTTGTCGGTCACGTTGATACATTTTCGTCCATGCTTTTTTTTCAGTGCCTTGAACTTTACTTTAATACCTTGTTTTCATATCTAAATTTAGAATTTTGTATTTACATTTCTCTCTCACTTCTTGGTTTCAATATATTTTAGCACGGACATGGCTGTCACTTCATTCTATAAATGTTGACAATAGACAGAATAGAAAAATCTATATTTCTTGATATCTGTTTCTCAATCAGAATAAAGGAATAATAAAATGACCTACATATTTTGAAAGATTTTTTTTATGTACAATTAATCAGTAATTTTAAAACTACATCCCCAAAACTCCCTCTGACTTGACTGGAAAAACAATCATGATGAACACTGGAAATATAGAGAATAAAAAGAAAAAGAAAACATAATCGAACACTGAAAATCTTCAAGTGAAGAACTGCATAAATAATAAAAATAATACCCATTTCACGGAATACTTCTTTATTGTTTTCTTAATTTCACAGTATTTTGTTCCTGTCTAGAAAGTACCAAAATCGTACACATGCAAACAGAAAATGGAAAGTCTTTCTTTTTAAAATCATGAATGTAATCATGACTTATGCTGGAGATCTATGCCATCACTTAAGTAAAAATCTTTTTTATTTTTTGGTTGTTTTTTATTTTAAGTAGTCACCATGAACATCTACATTTGACCTAGGTAATTTTATTTCATTTTTATCTTACAACACATTTTGCCTACTTGTAATCCTCAATGGCATTAAGTGTGTAAAAAAAGAAAATACCAACCATTAACATTCTTTAAAAAAAGAAGCTTGCACAATTCTACAATCAATCAATAACACTGAAAATTTCATATTATTCAAAATTCACAATCACAATGAAATAATGTAAAATCTATCCTGCAAATATTTTTTACCTGTACAACATGAGCACAGTTACCTCTATCATGAAATGCCCTCACAACTAGTTGAGAATAAGGAGTTACTTTTTCTCTTTTACTTATTTATAAACTTTTAAGCCACCATGAGGAGTTCCTTGAACGAACCCTCATTTCCTCCTCCACCCTGCAACACACCTCGAGGTATGTAACACGCCGAGCAAGCAACATTTTTGTTTCGAGGACAACCTGCATACATTCGGCCAAGTGAGGAGGCTCTCTCTACCTCCATCGTGTGTGCAGGGCAGACAGTCGTGTCTCCTTGTTCCCCACAATGGGCAATACAGATTCTTCCTCAGGTGAGGAACTTGAGACACGCCAATGGATAGACCTTTGGAACTGAAGTTAAAGGCCCTTTTTTGGTGGTCTTCTTTGTCCACTTCAGCAGTCTGATTATCATCGGTTCCTCTACACAAGAGACATGGACAGTTATGACAAAAGAAAGAAAAAGGAAGGGAGGGAGAGGGAGGAGGAAGTCTGCATTTACCATAAGAGCAGAAAGGATGTGTGCTTTTCCCTTTACACTTTCCTTTTCGACTCATTCACTTTGTTACGAGACATTGGAAGCCTCTCAGAAACTCTTTCTCTCTCTTCCTTTTTTTCTTATTTTTTTCTTTTTTTTCTTTTTTTTTTTTTTTTTGCACGTCCATAATTGTTTGACAAAACCCTAACTTAACAAAGCAAGTGCAAGGACCAGGAGGAGACAACTTGATGACCTGAGCTTTGTTACAGAGGGTTTTCACACTGTAGTCATATCTCACATCAAGCACATTGGAGGCCAAAGTTTACCAACGAGTTGATGATATTCAAGTGCGTTTAATGAAACACAAAACATATCGCAGTAAGTTTCTTTTGTAACTGACACAGGTAAAGAAAGCTTTTTACATCTCTCTTCTTTTGCTCTACAAATTATCAATATCTTTGCTTTTATTTCCATGGAACACAAAATCCCAAAAAAAGGTAAGAAAAAAATACACATATCACATATCATCATGTGGTAAATATACAAAACTTAAGTGAGAACTTAAAAGATACTTTCTGAATGAAGAGAGAACATAATAAAACGTTCAAAAATTATAGTAACCATATTCATGAAGTTAAAACAGAAAACAAAGAAGTCCTTTCAAGCTTATGGGGATTCTTTATTACAGTACAAAAAAAGAAGAAAAAAAAAAAAAAAAAAAAAAAAAAAAAAAAAAAAAAAGGATGAGAAGGTGTTTGAGTGACAGCAGAGTAAAATACCAATAATTTGAAGCTACACACCGAGACTTCTTCTCATAACTGCAACTTGTTGGAGATTCAGCTGCATATTTCTTATCACTAATTTTCTTTGTAAGGGAAGTGATAAAACAATTTAGGAAATAATAATAATAATAAAAAAGTATCTGTGCAAGTTTACCGTGCGACTATCAATCATACACTCACACTTCCGTTTTTTTTCTTTTAATGGAAATAGAGAAAAGTGGAGAGAGAAAGAGAGGAAAGAAAAAAAAAAGATATCTGTCAAAGTTGCATTGAACCACAAGGTCATTACACACCCATACTCCACAGATGCTGCCATGTTTCAAAACACTTCAAATGTCTTTCACATAAGTTAATATTTTTTTTTTTTTTTTTTTTTTACATTTCCTTGTTTTGTTTTTGGCATTTGTTTGGTTTCTGAAGTCAATCCACACAGAATTAACATAGAAATTCCTGAATCCTCACCACTTTTCTGACACACAACATCAGCCATGCTACAAGTGAACCACATACAGACAACTGATTGATAAAAATTTCAACACACGTGCTTGACTCGGGAAGGAGGGAAGGGGACATGGGTGGAGGAGAGTACATTACCTAAAAGAGAAGACAAAAATAGAAAGAAAAAATAGAAAAGAGAAAAAAAAAAAAAAAAAAATGTGTTTTTCTTTCTTAGACCTTGTTTTCTACAGCTTATCTTAAAATATTTTGATAACTAGCATGACAAATGAGACTGAGAATTTGTAACTGTAACGGTCGAAACGTTCTCTGGAGCCAGCCGTCTGCACAGCACCGTCAAGTATGGAGCATCTACAACCTTTCTGTAGTAATCTTGCAGTTTTGTCTGGTGTACAATCATCAATACTTGTATCTTCCTGAAAGACAAGATGAAAAAGAAAAAGGAGAATAAGACAAAAACCCAAAGAGAAAATCCATATGCATTTCTTAGATTATATACAGAACAAACAAACAAAATCACAACAAATGTGTCAAAACTAAAATACATAAAAGACTAATAATTAATCAGACTCCAAAAAAGTATTTTTGTGCTTCTGTTAGAGACACCACCTTACAATCAAACATAGATAGGACACTGCAGGTTGTTAAACTAACACGTCTATCTACTCTTTATTCTCACAAAAAAATAGTTGCACTTCTGGAACCTACTGTTAAAAATCTACATGAACAGACCCTAACATGCATAAACATCATCTAGGGTTAAATTCATAAAAATCCTAGATTGACCAAATTAAATTCTCCATGTACAAGATATACTTCACATTCAAACTAGTTTTTCTCCCAAAACAAATACCAATGTCACCAGGGATGGTATGTATGCATATACAATGTCCACTGAGTTTAGTTTGTTAATTGTCTTTAGGCATAGATGGCTCCACAAGTGCATAATCACTAAGGAGTCAATTAATAGTACTACCTATTTTACCTGTCTACCTGTCTCTTTAATCTTATATTCCTGTTAGTAGTCAATAAGATAATAATAATTACATGTCAATAACATTAATAACATCAGTACTGATAGCATTTGTAAAAAAAAATAAATAAATAAATAAATAAATAAATAAATAAATAAATAATAATAATCAGGGAGAGGTGAAACCAACTCATTTGTGGCTTACCATTTGTGAAGCCATTTATGGGATGAGTGCTTTCCACAAAAGAAAACTATAGTAAACATCACATTTTTCTAATGGCATTGGGTTGATGACATATTCCACTTTTTTTTTCTTCTTTTTTTCTTTTTTAACTTAAATCACAAATAAACGCTAAAGTTCAATGCCCCAATGAACATCCACATCACATGCCTACACTTTGCAGTATGAGGACCTATGAGGGAGGGTTAAAGAGGACCTTCCCGAACTAAACACTTGGGGCGATGACTTACGTGGAGAATAGGAGCGAGATCTGGACCTATCGTAGCGATCGTACTTGTCATAAGCACGGTCATATCTATCATAGCGGTCATGGTATTGAGGCCTGTCGTAGCGGTCATAGCCTCTGTCATAGCTCCTGTCCCCGCGGTCATACCTGGAAGAGTGGAGTGTGTGCTTGCTGTTACATGTCCAAGAAAATATAGGTGGGTTTGCTAATGAGAGAAAAAAAAAAGAAAAGATGTAAACATATTTATTGAATATCTTATTTTCTATATCTTTGGTCTAATTTTCCTTTTTTCTAAGATGACAAGAGAATTCTAAGACGAAGGGGAGCACAATGATGGATTCATTAAGAAATAATAATAACTTTGTAAAAAAAAATAATGAATGAGTAACTAATAAAAGACAGCATAACAAATTTGCAACATCACTGTCAACTGTACATTTTTTGGTGGGAAATGCAGACAAAGCAAATTATTCATATCTTTTAACAGTTTTCCAGGAGCTGCATAATGGGTCCTCCAAATGCGATTAACAATTAAATTTCGTCTCTCTAGTCTTTTGTGACTTTTTTCTTTTTCTTGGTCATTTACAGGCATATAAATCAATAAGTAAATAAACAAATGAAAAGGTGAATAAATAAAAGGTAACAATGCTAGTCCAAAAGGCCAACTTTTTCTTCTTCGAAAAGATGTGCTAAGCATTTTTTTCTTCTTCTTCCTCTTCTTTTAATCTATGAATGTATCTGAGATGGCTTCACTGTGCCTGGTTCAGAGAAACAAGTAGTGTGAGTAAATGAGAAGAAAAAAAAGTGAGAAGATGAGACAAAAATAGACAAATTAATACATGTATGAATATTCACAGACACCCACACGCATAACCACACCCATTCACAGACTCACATTAACACACGTTGTGGCAGTTTTTCATTCCTTCAAAACCTTACTACTTTTAGTATTTGCAGTAAGGATTCCTGTCATGAAGTCTATATATCTAAATCGATAACATTGCATACTAAAAGACAAACAAAAAAGGAAATAAGATACTGATAATGAATGAATGAACGAAAGAATGAATGATGACGAAAAAGTGGAAACTTGATGCGACCCAAATGAAAGCAACATCAAACTTTCAAGTATTCAGACCCTCTAAATTACATAAATATACTTGAAATATCAGGATACAAAAAAAACACTATGGTGTAAACCTTGCAGATCATTGCAAGCAGAGGTATACACTCTAATTATACTTATAAAAAATACTGAATACAAGGCAAAACAGGCATACCATGGGTTTTCTAAAATATCACAAGAATCTTTGCAGATAATTCCATCCTATTTAATCCATTCATGACGTAAAATTTCAGGTTAACTTTCAAGTGGCTGATGGGCATTAGTATGCTGCTCAACACCTAGGCCTTTTGCATGGCCCTTGAGTCATCATCCCAGCCACCATGGAAGTGGGCTTGTGAGTAGGCATAACCTACTGTCTGGGAATTTTTAGCCGATGCAATAAGACATCTCCCGGTGTGAGTTAAGCACGACTAAGGTCGCAAAACAAATGTAAAACAATTTTGACTCAACCTTTGTTTTTGGTTGTGGCTGGAATTTCAGGAAACTCATCTAGCACAACAGAGAGGCAAGTATGATCATACTATATTCAATTATTTTTTTCTTGAGTGAGTCTGACTAGTATGTTACACCTCTGTGGCATAAATAAAGTTGACAACAAGCTAAACTTCCTGCAGTTACACACACTTGCTGAATTATTAGCCAGGTGATGGGAATATTCCATCAAGGGAAAACCTGGCTGAAGATCAAGGTGACAGGAATGTGCTATTAAGAAAAATTTGGCTGAAGGCTTGGATGATAGGAATCATTCGCCATTTGTGTAAAAAGCTCTTGAAGAAAGATTAGACTCAGAGGGATATAGGAAGAGGCTCTTGAATTATTTCCTAAGTAAATGAGGGTGGATTGTACCATTGTGAGCCATGGTGGGAAGAGCACTGGTTCCAGGAAGAACACTATTTTCAAGGTCTGGATGTATATAGATATCTATAGATATAAATATATATATATTTATACACCACACATGGATATATATATCTATATACAGTACTACCATGGCGATAGATATAAGTACTTGTATGATGCAAACATGTATATATTTAATGATATATAAACAGTGTACATAAACAATGTTTGAAATTATAAATTTAAGGAAATCACTCTCTCTCACACACATGTATGCGCACACACATAAAAACACTCTCAGGCACACATAGACAAACAAACACAAGTGAGTGAGAAAGAGTGAGAAAGAGTGAGCGAGAGAGAGAGAGAGAGAGAGAGAGAGAGAGCGAGAGAGAGAGAGAGAGCGAGAGAGAGAGAGAGAGAGAGAGAGAGAGAGAGAGATAGAGAGAGATAGAGAGAGAGAGAGAGAGAGAGAGAGAGAGAGAGAGAGAGAGAGAGAGAGAGAGAGAGAGAGAGAGAGAGAGAGAGAGAGAGAGAGGGAGGGAGGGAGAGGGGGATGGGGAGAGAGAAAGTGAGTGAGAGAGGGAGGGAGAGGGGGGTGGGGAGAGACGGAGGGAGAGGGGGGTGGGGAGAGACGGAGGGAGAGGGGGGTGGGGAGAGAGAAAGCGAGAGAGAAAGTGAGAGAGAAAGTGAGTGAGTGAGTGAGTGAGTGAGTGAGTGAGTGAGTGAGTGAGTGAGTGAGTGAGTGAGTGAGTGAGTGAGTGAGTTAGTGAGTGAGTGAATGAATGAGTGTGTGAGTGTGTGAGGGTGTGAGGGTGTGAGTGTGTGAGTGTGTGTGTGCATATGCATTCATGCATACATACATATATACATGTGTACATACATGCATACAAAGTTACATACATATATAAATATCTACATAATGTCATATATTTGAGTGGTTTCAAGATGATGACTTTGATCAAGTCACATGGCCTTAGAAAGTACTCTCACGTGCCACATGGGTGTTTCCTTCAAGCTATCAGGAAAAGTGAGATAACCCAAGTCATGACCCAAGAAACATAGGGCAGAATGAACGTCTTCGCCATTCTGTCCTCTCCAGCCAAGGCCACTTGGTTTGGGTCCTGGCCATGCCACAGTGAAGCACTGTTCTAGCTTATATTACCCTCAGTTTAATACCATAGTGTGCTGTACATACAGCTTGACTCTATGGTAATAAACACAAGCTAATTTAACTGGGAACAGTGCCAGAGCGGACTAGTGTCCATATGTCACTTTCTAAGACCATGTGACTTGGTCAAAGCCACCATTCAAATATGTGAACTGTATGATCATCATATTGCTTAATATTGTGTTTATTACTATTGTGTTGTACTTTTAGTATAATAATGAGTCCAGCCATACATACATACAGCACTAACACTACCCAATCAATCCAATAAGAAGTCTAAATAAGACCAAATTAGAGCTTCTTACGTGTGTGTGTGTGTGTGTGTGTGTGTGTGTGTGTGTGTGTGTGTGTGTGTGTGTGTGTGTGTGTGTGTGTGTGTGTGTGTGTGTGTGTGTGTATGCGTGTGTGTGTGTGTGTATGCGTGTGCGTGTGCGTGTGCGTGTGTGTGTGTGTTTGTGTGTGTGTGGGGGTTTGTGTGTGTGTGGGGGTTTGTGTGTGTGTGGGGGTTTGTGTGTGTGTTCGCACGTGTGTGCCTGCGTGCGTGCATGTGTGCGTCTGCGTGTGTGTGTGCCTGCGTGCGTGCGTGTGTGTGTGCCTGCGTGCGTGCGTGTGTGTGTGCCTGCGTGCGTGCGTGTGTGTCTGCCTGCGTGCGTGCGTGTGTGTCTGCCTGCATGTGTGTGTGTGTGTGCTTGTGTCTCAGTGTGTTTGTTTGCTTGTGAGTGTCCGTGTTTGTGGTGTGTGTGTTTATGAGTGTGTGTTTGTGGTGTGTGTTTGTGAGTTTGTTTCATGCACAAATTGCCTTGTGCATGTGTCTGTGTTTGTGCATTATTTTTTTTGTGTGTTTGTGTGGGGTAGGGTAAAAGGACTAATAGACAGAAACACCAGAGATTGAGGCAGAAGACAAAAAGAAACAGGCACTGAAAGACAAAATGGAGGTAGTGGTTGCTGAAGAGATAATGGCAAGCACTGGCAAAGAGTGGAGGGTGGAGATCGAAAACCCTGTGTCAGGAACAGGATCTCGGGCAATGTTTCCAAGACACTCCTAAGGGACAGAGCCTTTTAGGAGTTCAGGAGCTCCCTCCCCACAATGCATCTCTTTAACCCAATGCCGCTGGAGAAAATTAACAAAAAAGGGGGAAAATGTTGTGCCTATTTTCTATTTTTTTTTTTTTGTGAAATGTCTGCCCATAGATGGCTCTGCTAGTGCTTAGCCACAAAGGAGTCAATTAGTAGACCTTGTGACTGTACCAGATTTGAATTGGCGGGAAAAACATATTTTTTACTAGTGCTATGAATATCGATGGTGTTATTTTTATCATAACCATTATTATGTTTTTTCGTATTACTAACAGCAAAGTAAGATAACGTAAAATATTTCGTAAATCAAAGAAAAGGGTTAACGGGCGAGACCGGCAGTACTCGTATCTGGCTTATTGGTGACTTAGTACAAGTATAGCCATCTGTGTGTAAAAACAATCAAACAAGTACTAACAGTGGGCATAGCATGTGTCTACCCGTCGTACCCGTCGGCAAGGGGTTAAACTGAATGTCTTCAAATATGCCACTGTTATCCCAGTACCTTGAAGCCATAAAATAAGTTTAAATAAGGATGCATTTTAGTTAAATAAATTAATGGAAAAGCTCACTCAACAAGGGGGGAGAAAATTGAAAAAAAAAAAAAAAAAAAAAAAGACAAAAATAATTCCTGCATTTCTATTTAAGATATACTTACCAGTTTCAATAAATGTGCAACACCAAGAACCACACCATAAGAAACATAAAATGAGAAAGTCTAGTTGAGTGAGACAGCTCGTGTGTGAGAGGAAGTTGTTAGCAGACGAGGAAGTGTTCAATTAGTCAACTGGGAGGAAAGCTAAGGCAAAGTTTAGATAACACCAAAAAACGGTGATACAAGGAAGAGGAAGAGGGAAAAGATAGTGCAAGCTAATGCAAAAGCAAAATTGTAGACACTGGATGAGATACACAGAAATAAGAAGATATCTGCAATGACGAGAGCTATGGACAGTGTGTCAAAATAAAAATTTACACGCTAAAACTCACACAAAAATAACCAAATGATGTGGCATAAAATAAAGGAAGATCAAAAATAAATTCTATGAAACTGTTGGATATGCTAAATCCAAAGTGGCACTAAATTAGGGGAAGAAGAGTGAAACTGTGACAGTACATTTCGAGAGGAAAAGTATCCAGGTGTGTGGAGTGGGACAGAGTTAGTACAATGAATGGAAATATTTGGGGAAATGGCAGAAATTACAAAGGCTGTGTTTTCCATCTTGCATCAACCTATTCCCTCTGGTTGATGCAAGATGGAAAGCTAGAGAGATAAGAGAAAATTTTATGAAAAGTGAAGAAGGACATGTGTACACCTTTCTTTACACATGCATGCACGCACTCACATACTCTATCACATACACAAACACACACTAAATATCACACATACAAATACATACAAAGAAAAGATTATAGGGAAACCAAAGGGGAAGTTGAGTTAAAGCAATAAAACAGATGATCAAACTTCCAATAAGAGCCGACAAAGATGTTTGTTTGTTTATTTGTGTTTGTTTGTTGTTGCAGTGCCTACAAAATACTTACACTGAACTGACAAAATACACATACTTACTGTAAATTGGAATACTTACTGAAGACATTATATAAAACATTTTATTTCACATTTTTGTTTACCAATCAAAAACAAAAACAAAAAAATCCACAACAAAACTTTAGGCATTTTTAAAGAAACTTTTATACCGTTTTTTCTCTTTAACGGAAGCGCACACGCACACACGCACACACACACATCACTCAAATTGCAATAGAAGTCTCAAAGCCACTCCTCAAGTAACTGACCAAGTTCAGAATGTATGAAAACAATAATAATCATAATAACAATAACATAAGAATAATGATAATGATGATAATTAATATTAATAATAATAATAATAATAATAATAATAATAATAATAATAATAATAATAATAATAATAATAATAACAATAACAATAATAATAATAACATTAATAATACTTATCATTAATAATAATAATCATAATAATAATCATAACAATAATGATAATGATGATAATAATAATAATAACACTAACCATCATAATGTTATAGCAATAATAATGAAAAAAAAAAAAAAAATTAACAATTGCATTAATAATAATGATCATATAAATACAAAATGCTGTAATAACAATTATGAAGACAATAAAAATGGAGGAATGCTGCTGAAAATTTTCAATTTATTTCTCTTCGAAGGAAAAACGGGAGAAAAACAAAAAGGACAGAAGAGAAACTGAAACAAAAATAAATAAATAAATAAATAAATAAGTAAATAAATAAACAAATAAATTATGTAAATCAATAATTAAAATAAAAAGCTTCCTATGTAATAAGCCTTCAAGAAATAATACTAGAGGTAATCACAATCTCTACGAATCTTAAATTTTTCTCTTCCTGTACTTTATAAATTATATGTTGATGAGAAAGTAAAAAATAATAAAAGCTATGTCATTAAGTAAAATTAAATATCAATATTATAATCAATAAAAATAACAATAACAATAATAATAATAACAAGAATAATAATAATAATAATAATGATGACAACAATAACTACATCCATAATGAGCTATAACTGCTTATCATAAGAAGGATTTTCTTTTCTCCACTTGTGTGAAACACCTTGCAAATTTTGATGACTGAAGATTCCTTTCAGAAGAAGTAGTAGGAAAAATAAGGTAGATAAAAAGAGTAAAGAAAAAAACGTATACATGTTGCAAACAAGCTGGGGTACAGTGAAGCCCATGTAAAATAGCAATCTAAAAAAAAAGAAAAAAGAACAAAAGAAAAAAAAAATTATAATAAAAAATATTCTTTCATTTTTTTTTTTTTTTTTTTTTAAAGGTGGAGGTTGGGAACTGAATGAAATGTACATTAGAACTATAAATAAATGACAAAAGAGATGAAAACAAAAAAGAAAAAAACAAAAAAAAAAAGCATGCTAAACATTTATCTATTTTATCTTTTATTCTCTCCTCCTCTTCCTTAATATTTTTGCTTGTTTGTTTGTCTTTTGTAAATATATCATAAAAGTCTAGCAACAAATCAAGAAAGGATTAGGCATCTCAATTCAATCTCTGTTTTGGCTCTCCTTCTTACCTCAAATCTCTTAGAAATCTTCAGTTCACAGGTTTTTCCTCACAATTTTACTGTTTTTTCATCTGCACTTGTCAATTGCCTTTGGAGGGTTGCTCTGAACAAACCGTGAATCCTTTCCATCAATCCATCAATTCTTAACCACCTTCACCATTAACTTGGGAGTTGATCATCTTCAGCCCCTTGGCCTACTTAAGAAGCTTCTGTAAACTTGCTTTAACTAGCTTGCCTCCACATGAACTATTATATCTTGTGGTGGCTTGAGTTGTGCGGTAACGCCCTGGCCGAGTACATACCCACGATCGTAATAGTCGCGGCGCCCACCGCTGGAGCGAGGCCGGTAACGGGGTGACGGGGAACGGTACCTGTCTCCACGGTGGCCTCCTCGGCCGTAGCCCCGGTCGTAGCCACCGCGACTGCAGCCCGAGGAGGTCATGGGAGGGGGAGGAGGTGGCAGCAGCAGCGATGAGGAGGGAGGGAGGGAAGGGGAGTTGATGGGCAAGAGGGAGAGTTTGAGGGAAAGGAAGGAAAGGGGAGGTTGGAAAGGGGGGAGAGAGAGAGAGAGAGAGAGAGGAAAAAAAAAAAAAACATTATTAGAAGCCTGTTTTACATGAGGATGAATAGGGGTGGTGAAGAGATAGGGATAAGGAAAAAACCTGATAGAATGCTGGGAGGCTATTCCTAGGTATGCAGGTATAGTGAGAGTGGAGCAGGACAGAGGTAAGGGTGGGATGAATGGCAATGAAAATTGTACAAGCAATTGGTTGGTTAAATGACTGAGCCAATAATAGCTACATCCTCAGGATAAGAGAAAATACACATTATCTCTATCATTACTTGGATTTACATCAAAGGGAGGGATAAAGTAACCTTCAACAGTTATATCCTGCATAATTTAGGCATAACAATAACAAAGTACTAGTCATTTGCAAAGCTGTACATGCATTATCTCCACAGAACGAAGCATGGGAAAAGGAGAGAACTAAAACCATTATTGATCATTAACTGATTCAAAACAAAGTTTGCGCTGCTGACAAACACAACAGGGAACAAAATGAGACAAGAAATATCAGTCACACCACCTATTGGTGCATAATGAATAATATACAAAGCAAGTAGGCGTAAGTGGAGAGGGAGATGAAATGACAGAACAAATCATCTTTTCAAGTCCTAAGATGTCTCTTGAACACACTAGTATCACACTAAAGCACAAAGCAAGGGACACTGAATAAAGCAAAAAGGCTGGCTCTAAGGGACTTCTGGGAGGGTCAAAGAGTAACACATTTCTAAAAAGGGGACCACTCTGGGCAGACGTGAGAGGGATCTCCGCAGCCTGTGCTGGGTGTTGCAGTGGTCAGACAATTCAGTCAAAACACCTTAACTGGCAGAATGACAGGGAATTCCTGGGATATCAAGATAATCTTAAGAGGAATAGATGGTCAGCTTTTCCTTAAAAGTAGCTAAAAATGATATCCTCATTCCCATGCATGTTATCTTGTGTCTAGGAAATGAATTATAGAAGTATATCACTAAATGAACTAAGACTATATTGGATATACCAATATCTGATTTCTATAAATACCTAGTACTACATTTACATTTGCTTTCTTGATCACATTATCTCTTAATAAATCACAGAATTATCCTTTAATCAACTTAATAATAGTAAAATAAGCCCGAAAAAAAAGGAAAAAAAAAAAAAACTCGTATTAATATATGAGCCGTCAAACTTACGATGTGGGTCTACCCATGTATATTCCTGGAGTTGGAGTGTGCGGCCGCTTGGTGATGGAATAATCAACTCTAATCCTCCGGCCATCAATCTCCATCCCAGAACACTCATTTTTGGCTTCCGAGGCATCCTTAAGTGACTCAAAGTACACGAACGCAAAGCCTCTTGACTTGCCCGTCTGAAATAAAGAACTGTCAGCAGATGATCCACACAAGTGTACATTCATTGACTCACATGAACACACACACACACACACATTCCTGATCTGCTGCAAAGTACATAGAGTAACACACACATGGATCAAAAGACAGATAGATGGATGGTAAGATGGTTAGATGAAAAGATGAAAGGATGGATGGATGATTAGATGGATGGATTAATTGAAGTAGAGAGGCAACACTATACACTGACAAACAAAATTAAGGTGTTCCTATCTTCATAACTACAACATACCAACATACTATATCATGAACATATTATCCAGTGAGCTACACTTTTACTTCCCCTCTCTTTCCTTCCCATCCCTTAACCCAATGGCGACGGGTCTCGGCTATCGCCGTCATAACAATACGCCCGATTTGAGGTGTGCGGCTGTCCGCAGCGGCGCCGCGCCAAAACGCCCCGAGGCAATGATTCGGCTTGATGTACCGAATTCACGCGCTCAGAGTCGGCGCGCTGCCGCCGTTCGCCAGATTTTGTATACCCGACGCCATTGGGTTAAGAAACACTCCCCTAAAAACAGACATATAAACAAACAAACAAATAAATAAATAAATAAATAAATAAAAATATACAGAACAATAAAAACATGTATATACTCACTTTCGAGTCCAGGACTACTTGTACTTTCTCCAGAGGGCCAAACTTGTCAAAAATGGTGTACAGCTGTCTTTCCGTGGTGTGCACGCTTAGGCCAAACACCCCCAGGCACTTGGATGGCTCGGGATTGTCTCTGGTGCCGATATGCCGCCTCCGGTTCGACATCGGGGAGCTTGAGTGGACCGACCTGTGAATATGAGAGAACTTCACTGCTAAGGGAGGGCTACTTATTCTTTCTTCAGCAGCGGTTCTCAACCTCTCCTGTTCACATCTTTATTCATTTATTTCTTCTACTGGCTCTTTTGGGGAGGTGAGGGGGGAGGAAATTGAGGGGAATATTACAAATCCTTTGAACCTATTTCATATTCATGCTTTGGGTCAAGTGACTGATCAATCAGAGAATGGGATTGGAAATACTTTATAGTAATAAAATGGAGCGAGGGAGCATGTAAGGAGGGAGATGGCAAGGAGACAGGAAGGAGGAAAGTATGCGAGACCAGACAAAATCTGATAGGATATACATACACAATAAGAAAAAGCAGTAAGCAACAAAGTGGTAAAATCTCTGCCATGGTGAGTGCCAAGTGTCTTTATGAACCATGATCTGATTCACTTGCAAAAACAAGTCTTGATAGTCTGTAAGGTGGACACTGACACAGGAAGAGGAAAGTAAGTAAGGAAGAAAAAGAAAGAAAGAAAGAAAGAAAGAAAGAAAGAAAGAAAGAAAGAAAGAAAGAAAGAAAGAAAGAAAGAAAGAAAGAAAGAAAGAAAGAAAGAAAGAAAGAAAGAAAGAAAGAAAAAGAAAAGAAAAAGGAAAAAAAAAAAAAAGGAGAAATAAAAATGAAGTCTACCAGCTACAGTGTGTCAGAAATTATAATTCAATCAAGGTGATAATGCTACTTTTTTAACTATTCGTTTTACTCAGTAAGACAACTAGCCTAGACTGCATTTGGAATCCACCAAGGCTTTTATTATCCACAATGCAATCAACTCTAAGGTAGATGTTTACCATACCAGTGCCTCTACTTCATATACTACAAATGTTTTACATATACTCTGATGCAAAATAACCTATAATAATGACAATAAAGCAGTGTTAAATTTGCTACCACCTACTTTATAATTGCCTGTAATTATCATTTCTTGTATATGAATACCACTGTGACATTATAAGGTCCTGCTAGACCAACTGCAGGTGGGCAAAAAAAACTTGTGCTGGACACCAAACTTGGGTGAGTTCAGGGTAAAAACATGTCATCCAACATGTGGGATGAGAAGTAATGAATCAGCATAAATACTGGGGGGAGGGGGGAAGTCTACTCTGAACACCTTAACTGCTGGATCCAGGTGCCAGGAAGTACAGCTATGGAAGAATCTGGCTGAGTGGCAGGCAACGAGAAGGTGTCATGGAAAATTCTGCCTGAGGGTCAAGGGATGGGGACATGTCAGGGAATAAGGTTGCTGTGAGTGCACAAAGCTTTTGGAAGGAGATCAGAGTCAGTGGACATTAGGATTTTGCATTATTTCCATAAGTAAAAGAGGATGGAATGTACCATCTCAAAGAGTACCAGCTCCAGTGAGGACACTACTTCCATGTGGCAGTTTAGTATGTTACAAAAAATTGTACATGAATTTTTTTTTTTTTAAATAACATATATAATACATTGTCAGCTACTGCTATTGTTATTACAGAGATTTGTGAACTACCTGGAAAGAAATTACTGAGCTACTCAACAAAAACTATTACCATCTTGATACAGTATAACAAACAACAATAATAGGCCTTGGAAAATGGCAAAACTGTATGCAGAATAAGAGCTAATTGCATTGCATGAAGGAAGCTAGGAGTCTTGATAATGCACATGAGTGCTCATGTGGGTCAGGCCTACAAGGCACATCCCTGGGACAAAGAAAGAAAGAAAGAAAGAAAGAAAGAAAGAAAGAAAGAAAGAAAGAAAGAAAGAAAGAAAGAGAGAAAGAGAGAAAGAAAGAAAGAAAGAAAGAAAGAAAGAAAGAGAGAAAGAAAGAAAGAAAGAAAGAAAGAAAGAAAGAAAGAAAGAAAGAAAGAAAGAAAGAAAGAAAGAAAGAAAAAGAAAGAAAAAAAAAAACCTGAGTTGAGTGAAGGCAAATCAATTACTACAAATATACTGAAGAAATAAGACTGAAATTTAACTTATGGCTGACTTGGTCGAGGCTCTGTGTGACTGGCCATTCACGTCACTGCTGATTTCAGCGTGGCTCTGGGCGACAGGTCATTCATATCATGTTACTATGATGCATACATTACATTCTATGCTGTTCTTTATAAGGTACCCTCCTGCTCACATATCATATGCCCTAAGGCACTCTAGTTTACATGATCTGTCTCCTTATGTCAACTACTCACACGGTCATGTGGCTCTCTGCCAGTGTGACTGTCTTGAAGTATGACACACAAAAGAGAAATGCTGAAGCCAAGGAGTAGCAGTCCTGTATACAACTGCATACAATCTCTTATTTAAGATTTGCAAAAATAAGAGAAAATCCTTTTTTTCTTTTTTTTCACTCAATAAAACCACATTCCATCTTGTACAAAGAGTATAACACACCTAATTTAATGAAATGGACTCTAATGTACATATGCAAATTACTAATGGTTCGATCTGGCAATCAAAATGAATAGCATGCATTTCTGAATGGGCAAAAACATTAAAACCATGTTTTGAATAAGAAAATCATATTACTTGTTGGCCAAAAGTGTGGCTGCATCTAACACGGGGCTCAGAGGCAAACCAAGTTAGCTGCACATACTTCTCAGAGTATGTGGTTTTGAGGGGAAAACAAAATCTTCTCTGAGTTTCGCATTTCTTATTCTTGCAAAATAAGAGATTGTATGCTCCTACTCCCTTGAGCAGAGACCAGAAGCATTGGTTTAGAGGGTTAAAATGAGCATGGGGAAAAAACGAAGACACAATGGAAGTTTTTAAAAAAGAAATACGGAAACAAAGGAAACCAAAGACCTTAAACTAGGTTAAATCAAGATAAAAAAGTACATATTCCTCCTATTGTGTGCCAGATATAAAGGATATTAAGCCTGAAGAACATGTGACACAGTACACCAAAGACCATAATAACCCTACAGAACAAGAGAGAATCTATCAGAACCTCTGTGGAAGAAAACATTTAATAGATACCCTCACTAAAAATGGCAACAGCTTCTACCTTTGACCATATGTTATATATGTATATACATAAGTCTACATACATCTATGTATGTGTCTGTGTACATGAATACTTGTGTAAAATACAAGAAATGGGAGACCAAAACAGGTTCATTGTAATAAACAAAGAATGACAACTTGACATTCCTAAACCATAACAATCCGAGGATACGAAGTCGCCTCAGAAAAGTAACAGTGTGTTCTAGGAACTTGACAGGGAAGGAGAGAGAACAAACTATTTTCCCATAACAGAAGCACAGTTTGAAAGCCTGCACAGACATATCACACTGATCAAAGAAGAAAACCCCCTACCACTGTAAACAAACAGGTCTTGAGGATGCTATGACACTTCAACTAGAGGAGTAAAACGGAGGTAAGTAGCAAAAAAGAAGAGTGGAAAGAAACGAAAGGGATTAAAATAATGAAGGAAAATAAAATATGAGAACCGCTGCTCGAAAAGGACATTGGCTATTCTTTTTTTTGCTAATCAAAGCCTGTACTGGCTGAAAAAAGAAATCTTTCATGCAAAGGCAAGATATTTAAAGCAAAAATGAGAAAAAGAAAAAAAAGAGGAGAATGGAAGAGATTAGAAGAGAGGAAAGGATGAGAAGAGAAGAGAAGAGAAGAGAGAAGAGAAAAGAAGAGAGAAGAGAAGAGAAGAGAGAAGAGAAGAGAAGAGAAGAGAAGAGAAGAGAGAAGAGAAGAGAAGAGAGAAGAAAAGAGAAGAGAAGAGAAGAGAAGAGAAGAGAAGAGAAGAGAAGAGAGAAGAGAAGGAGAAAAAAAGAGAGGAGAGAAAAGAGGAGAGGAGAGAAGACAAGAGAAGAGGAAGGGAGGGAGGGAAGGGGAGAGGAGAAGAGAGGAAAATGGAGAGGAGAAGAGGAGGAGAGGAAGGAAAGAGGATGGAATGAGGAAAGAAGAGGAGAGGAGATGAAGGGGAGGGAAGGGGAGAAGAGAGGCTAGGAGAGGAAGGGTAGAAGGAAGGGGAGAGGCTTGCAGAGGAAGGGAAGGGGAAAGGAAGAGGGAAAAAAGAAGGGAATAGGAAAAGAAAGAGGAAAGGAGAGATGATGAGAAGATAAAGGAGAAAATGAAACAAAAGAGGAAAAAATACCAGTCTCAGGCAAAAGAGAGGAGAGGACAGAAGAGGAAAGGAGGGAATAGGAGAGGCTACGAGAGGAAGGAAAGAGAAAAGGAGAGGAGAGGAGAAGAAAGGGAGGGGAGGGGAAAGGAGAGAGGAAGGGAAAGGGAAAGGAAGAGGAAAGGAGAGGAGAGACTAGGAGAGGAAGGGAAAGGGAAATAGGAAAGGGAAATGGGAAAGGGAAATGGGAAATGGGAAATGGGAAAGGGAAAGGGAAAGGAAGAGGAAAGGAGAGGAGAGGAAGAGAAGAGGTGAGATGAAGAGAAGATAAAATAAAAAGAAATGAAACAAAAGAGGAAAATACAAGTCTCAGGCAAATGGATAGCATGAGGCAACTAAAGAGAGGCAGATGGGGGAAGTATACAAGGGAAAAGAAGAGCATCAGGAAACAAAAAATTCAAATCATGCTAAAACAAACACAAACACACAAAAAAACACACAAACACACAAAAAAACACACAAACACACAAAAAAAAACACAAACACACAAAAAAAAACACACACACACACAAAAAAACACACACACACAAAAAAAAGCTTCTCATCTTTTATCGCACTTCAAATACCTGGTTCACAAACAATGTACATAATCTCTGCAAAGCACACCTCACTTCCTCAATTTAACCCTTAAAGGATGCTCAGTCTTACAATGTGATGTAGAACTGGCTCATCTGTGCACAAAATAACCGCTTCCATTTACTTTTAACTTTAAAAGATGACTGCATTTATGGAATCTATAAAAGGGTTGACTTATGAGACTTGAAAACATTACATTTTTAGTCTGGAAATCACTGGGAACATTGGTATACTTACTCTGCAAACACTAAATACCTAAATATAAGATGCCCACACATCCTCTAGGGGTTAAAAGACCGATACCTAAAAATTACAAAATATGAATGAAATTTTCTCCTGTACAAACTACTTTCATACTGCTGCCACTCTCCTTTACACGCACACACGCACACATGTACGCGCACACGAACACACACTACAAATAACGACAAAAGATCAAAAGGATTCTAGCCAAAGAGACGCCGAACCACTACAGCTACACCCAAATGCCATCAACTCCCACAACCCCCGCACAGCACACCCCTGTCCCAATCCTGATCCCCCAAGTCCAGAACCCGGAGCCTAAAAGCACACCACAAGGGCAGGCAGATAGGCAGGCAGGCAGGCAGACTGGCAGACAGAGGGACAGATGGGGCGCTGCCGGTGCGTCTTCATTTCGTACCGGCTGCGTCGAGAGCGGCGACTACTTCCATCATGACCGTTTCGAGGTGAGCCACTCCGGGAGCGATGCCTGCGTGGGGTTCGGGATCGCGACCTGCAGCAGGAGACAAGACAAGGGGATTAGTACTGGCGCAAAATTATGGGTGATAGAGCTGGTAGGTAAGAGGGAGAGGGAGGGAGGGAGGGAGGGAGGGAGGGAGGGAGGGAGGGAGGGAGGGAGGGAGGGAGGGAGGGAGGGAGGGAGGGAGGGAGGAAGGGAGGGAGGGAGGGAGGGAGAGGGAGGGAAGGAGGGAGAAAGAGAAAGAGAGAAAGAGAAAACGAGAAAGAAAGAGAAAGAGGGAAAGAGAAAGAGAAAACGAGAAAGAAAGAGAAAGAGGGAAAGAGAAAGAGAAAACGAGAAAGAAAGAGAGAAAGAGAAAGAGAAAGAGAAAGAAAGAGAGAAAGAGAGAAAGAGAAAGAGAGAAAGAGAGAGAGAAATAGATCCTCAGCAACTGGTAACTATTAAAAGACATCCAAATTAGTTATAGAATTACATAACACCTTAATTACTGTGGCTATGAAAAGGATGATAGTTAATTATGATGAATGTGGTGGTGCTGGTGACATTAACCAAATAATGACTTTTCCTTTTTTCCTTTTTTCCTTTTTTCTTTTTCTTTTCTTTTCTTTTTTTTTTGTAACATTGGGCAGGGATGGGTGCACACCAATCTGCACCTAGGTGACTGTCTGGCTATAAAGGAAACCTCCCCAACAGTCAGAGATTTGTTAGTGGACATGTGTCTGATTCACATCACAGGAGTTGCAGGACAAAGGCCTACCACTCTTTTTAACAACTTCTGTAGAAAATCTAAAAAAAGCGATATTCCACGAAACTTATTTCGTGTCAAAACAGAGATGTGGACTCTGCATCAAAACTGATAAAAAATAAATAAAGGTTTTAGTGTTTCCTGTTCAACTGCTAGCCAGTCAGATTAGAGGAAACTAATTTTTTACTGCACTTAGCCTCACCATCTTTACAGTCTTCCTGCTTACCACAGTTCTAGCCAGGCCGGCTCATAACAAACATGGGTCAGACCAGGACCAGGCCTAGCACCACGATATCTTATATGCTACAGTGCTAGTGCAGCCCCTTCACTCTCTCACTCTTTTGTGACCTTTATACCTTTACCATTCCCACTAGCTGATATCTTAATTTTGCTGCTGTCAGATGATGTTTAATTACGTCATGATCCCAAGTCCCAGTGGCTGGGATTACTTCTTGGAAGCATAGCTATTTGCCATATAACAGTTCAAATGCAGAGAGGTGGGCAGTAATCTACCCTAGCCTTACCAAAGTTTATTTAAAACTCTTTGTCATGAATGAGTTATCCTTACATAATCCAAATCTAATTATCTTTGTCTTTCCATAGACAGAATTTTAAATCCATTTATAAATATTACCAACTTCTTTGATTACCATTAACACTGGCTGAAGATAAAGATTACCAGCCAGCAACTATCTCAATTATATCCACTTGCAAGAACCTATTCTTGCCCACGGTTACAGGCTGTGTTGGATGTATTACATAAAACTGAATAATAGGAAAATATAAATAACAGAATTAACACGTTATCTATTTGTATTGTTTTTGCACAATGTAAACTACTTGGAGAGATAATATGGAGACTGCTCAACAAAAGGCGAAATAGCAAAACTGTGTCTGTAGAAAAGGGACATTACAAAGAGGAGGCAAGGTCTTCATGCCACACTTGAGCATTCGTGTGAGCCAAACTTACAAGCCACACACCTGGAAAGTCACCACTCAAGAAAGCGTAATGCTCAGAATTCAGTCCATGAATCTTGACGGTACCCAGATACAACAGTTTAAAGACACCAGGCATTAACAACTCATCAAACATTATTATTCCACAGAAACTACCAATTAGAAGTTCATGAAAGCTGTAATTACAACTAAAAATGCTGGTACTAATTATAGTTCTTTCTTGAGAACTATAATCATCAGTACTAGCTTCTTTTTTTCTTTTTCTTTTTTTTCTTAAGATAAAAAAATAAATTGTCTTTTTCAAATTCAAATAGATACAAATAAAAACTTTTTGTAGAACATCCAAAGAAAATAAAGTCAACTAGTGTAGGTACATATATATACCATATATAAATATCTACATATATACACCAACATATAGTATCACAGCATAATATGTAACAAAAAGTAATGCATCACACCTGCCTTTCACTATGTACAGTTGGAGAGGAAGGCGAGTACATGATCCTTTTCAAGCAAAAAAAAATAAATATATATATATACACAGTGAATTAAAAATAAAAAAAAATATATATATATATATATATTTTACATGACAGTTACACAGTTCTAACATTTTCAAAATTCCACACTCAAAGTTCAATCTTCCTCCATGCACTGTCCTTCATAAACGCAGTACCTATTAGTTAGCATCGAACAGCCGTTGTCCTGTGTCTCCCCTCGCAATTCTACCATCGTTCTTACTTTTGAAAAGTTACAAAATCACATGTTAAGGAGGTCAAGACAGGTGTAACTTCTAATTATCCCTCATAAAGTGGTCAAGTATGCTAATCTAACAACCCCACTAATGCATATGATCTTTTCAAACTTCTATTAACCCTTTTTAAAAGAAAAATTCTTTAATTCTCTGAAATCTAAAGTATATATCCTTTTATCTATAAAAAGAATATTGACCAACAGAGATTTCTAAGCATCACTCCCAAAGGCACACACAGCACTGAGAATGAGCCAGGGAAGAGAACGCAGTGTAGCA
>NC_061840.1:3814443-3834443 GCF_019202785.1 Penaeus chinensis
AATATATACATATATAATGTTCAAATACATACATATATGATGTACAAATACATACGCACATATACATTATATATATGAGTGAGTGAGTGAGTGAGTGAGTGAGTGAGTGAGTGAGTGAGTGAGTGAGTGAGTGAGTGAGTGAGTGAGTGAGTGAGTGAGTGAGTGAGTGGGTGAGTGAGTGAGTGGGTGTTTGAGTGAGTGGGTGTTTGAGTGAGTGGGTGTTTGAGTGAGTGGGTGTTTGAGTGGGTGGGTGGGTGGGTGGGTGGGTTTGGGTGGGTGGGTGGGTGGGTTTGGGTGGGTTTGGGTGGGTGGGTGGGTGGGTGAGTGGGTGAGTGAGTGAGTGAGTGAGTGAGTGAGTGAGTGAGTGAGTGAGTGGGTGGGTGGGTGGGTGGGTGGGTGGGTGGGTGGGTGGGTGGGTGAGTGGGTGGGTGGGTGGGTGGGTGAGTGAGTGAGTGAGTGAGTGAGTGAGTGAGTGAGTGAGTGAGTGAGTGAGTGAGTGAGTGAGTGAGTGAGTGAATGTGAATGTGTGTGTGTATACATATATAAATGTGTACATATGTATATTTATATATATATATAATTTATATAAATATTCATATATATAATATATAACACACACAACCAGGAACACATGCCTTTTGTGCATGAGCATTCTGAAATTGCGTTCCATCTATGCATATGCTTCTTGGTAAAAATTTTACATTCTGTGTATGAAAATTTAGACAATTAAATATAGAGATAATTATTGCTCCTACTCCTGTTAGCTATCAACAAACACTATACTCTGAACTTATTTAACAGTACATATATCAAAATGATTAAACCTATGTGAATGGGAAAATGCTGTGCCCATTTTAGAATTTTTTTGTGAAATGTCTCTGCACATAGATGGCTCTGCAAGTGCTTAGCCACAGAGGAGTCAATTTAGTAGACCTTGTGACCTTACCTGCTTTCACCTTTAGTTGAATTTGAGGGAAAAACTTTCTTTTTACTAATGCTATGAATATCAATGGTTATTTCTATTACAGACAATATAATTACTATAATGGTATTGACATTAGTAACAGCAATACAAGAAAGCAAAATATTTTCTATAATCAAGGAAAAGGGTAAACAGGTGAGATATTGATGACTCCGTACAAGTGGAGCCATCTATGTGTAAAATCAATTAATAAAGTAAACTCACAGTGAGCATGGCATGTACGTATATGCCATGCACATCGGTTCTGGGTTAAATAAAAATTGGTTCAGACAATAACCCTTTATATTAACACAATGAAACCAAAATAAAAATTCCACTTTTTTTTTTTTTTTTTTTTTGATTCCCTAATTTGTGGTATATTCTGATAGGGAAATAAAAAAATTAAGATACAGTGGCCTTTTTTTTTCCTTACCCCCTTGTGCAGAAAGTGCATGAAAACACATTAATCAGAAGCCCCTGATGAAATAATTTTATTCATTTTTATGGTAAAATTTTGCCAAAATCATGTGCGCACAGAATTCACTTTGATCAACATCTGGCAACTCTAAGGTATATATAAGCTCACAACAAGCTGTGGCTACTATGATTCAGGTCTGTAGAGTACCATTTCATCTGATTGGAATGCCAACAACTGATATAAATATTTAAACCTCCATTTTTCATTGCTTCCCCACACCCTTTTTTTTGTCTGCTAAAACTTGCAAAATTTTCTAAGTTTATGTTATATTCTATAGAGTTGAAAATATATAATTTTTGGTACCATGGAAATGAAGTCACTTTCTTTGGTCAACTTCACTTGTCAATTATGATCACAGTATGCCCAACATTATGGTGCGTCAAACAAGATAAATTACATATTTAATTTCAGTTATTTATTCTCCTAATGATACTCGAGATAGAATACCTCTATACTGATAAAAAAAAAAAAATAAAAAAAAAGTTAAAAAATTTAGGTCCCATATTAGGGGAACTCGGATTAGACGGGAAAGTTTCCTTTACCTTCTCTTCTTTTTCCGCAAATATTCCATCACTTTTCTTAACCCAATGCAAACTCTGTATAGGTATACATTGACCTAGAGACGACCCCAATCAACACTAACTCTCGCTAAACCCGTTACCCAAACAGAAAATGACTCATAGTAAAAAAAAGAGGGAAACTGAGAACTGTTCACAAATGGACACCTTGCTACCAGTAAATTCTCTTCAGCCTTTTAACCCCTTTGATCCGGGTGACATGACCTTCAGTACGTGAAGTAATCCAGGTCAAGGGGCGGGTGACGTGAACATGCCGTCACAAGAAAATCCGGCTGTAGGCAGGGTGACGCAAACGTGCCATTGTAAGCATTGTAGCTGAAGGCCGGGTGATGGAAAAGACTCGCAACAAGTGCACAAATCTAGTGGGAGGGTTCTTTTACTTATTTTGCATTATTCTCATCGATGTAAGAGTCCGGAATGAAAAATCTGTGAGCGGTGACTGGAAGAGCAAAGGCTACATGGCAGATGTCATTTCCAAGCTAGCAGCGACGCAGGATGTTCTACAGAGAATTTAAAATCAAATAAAAATGTTAAAAATGACAAAAGTAACGTAGTGTTACATAGTTTTATTTTTCTTGCACTGAGTTGTACACTACTTAGAGAGATGATCCTTCTGGATAATGCAAATCAAATGGCAAATATGGACATTGGAATATGGCCAAAAGGCTAGAAAGCGCTCTTTACTATCCCTATACTCTAAGTCCTCACATCAGTGGCGGACACTGTTTTTTTTTTTTTTTTTTTTTTTTTTTTTTGGTGTGGGGGGGGGGGGGGGGGGAATTATTCACCAGATCCTGGAAAGGGTACTTGTGACAACTTTCAAAAATTTATTTAAAACCAGAACAGGAACACAGCAATGCAACGAGAAGATATCAAAACAACAAAAATACCAAAGACTGGTGCTGGTATTTTGTCCCAGCATACAAGTCTTTTTCAGAGTAAAAAAAAAAAAAAAAAAAAAAAAAAAAAAAAAAAAAAAAAAAAAAAAAAAAAAAAAAAAAGTATGTATGAGGGGAATGTGGAATAAACTTTCAATTTTCTTTTTTTTTCTATTATCCCGCCCCTCCATGTGTCTGCCCCTACCGCACATACACAATGAACATAAGATAGTCGCAAGAGAAACGCTAGTCTCAACTCTGCAAACATAGTAGACCAGATGATATGAGGAAATTGTGATAATTTCAACATAAAAGAAGGGGATGGGGAAGAAGAAGAAGAAGAAGAAGAAGAAGAAGAAGAAGAAGAAGAAGAAGAAGAAGAAGAAGAAGAAGAAGAAGAAGAAGAAGAAGAAGAAGAAGAAGAAGAAGAAGAAGAAGAAGAAGAAGAAGAAGAAGAAGAAGAAGAAGAAGAAGAAGAAGAAGAAGAAGAAGAAGAAGAAGAAGAAGAAGAAGAAGAAGAAGAAGAAGAAGAAGAAGAAGAAGAAGAAAAAGAAAAAGAAAAAGAAGGAAGAGAGGAGGAATAAGGAGAGAAGAGGGGGGGGAGGGAAGAGGAAGAGGGAGGAGGAGGAGGGGTATAGGGAGGAGGAGGAGGAGGGGTAGAGGGAGGAGGAGGAGGAGGGGAAGAGGGAGGAGGAGGAGGAGGGGAAGAGGGAGGAGGAGGAGGAGGGGAAGAGGGAGGAGGAGGAGGGGAAGGAGGAGGAGGAGGAAGAGGGAAAGAGGAAGAGGAGGAAGAGGGAAAGAGGAAGAGGAGGAAGAGGAGGAAGAGGAGGAAGAGGAGGAAGAGGAGGAGGAGGAGGAGGAGGAGGGAAAGATAATGAGGAGGAGGAGGAGGAGGAGGAGGGAAAGAGGATGAGGATGAGGAGGAGGGAAAGAGGATGAGGATGAGGAGGAGGGAAAGAGGATGAGGAGGAGGAGGAGGGAAAGAGGATGAGGATGAGGAGGAGGGAAAGAGGATGAGGAGGAGGAGGAGGGAAAGAGGATGAGGAGGAGGAGGAGGGAAAGAGGATGATGATGATGATGATGATGATGATGATGATGGAAAGAGGAAGAGGAGGAAGAGGAGGAAGAGGAGGAGGAGGAGGTGGAGGAGGAGGAGGAGGAGGAGGAGGAGGAGGAGGAGGAGGAGGAGGAGGAGGAGGAGGAGGAGGAGGAGGAGGAGGAGGAGGAGAAGGAGGAGGAGGAGGAGGGAAAGAAGAGGAGGAGGAGGAAGAGGAGGAGGAGGAGGAGGAGGAGGAGGAGGAGGAGGAGGAGGAGGAGGAGGAGGAGGAGGAGGAGGAGGAGGAGGAGGAGGAGGAGGAAGAGGAGGAAGAGGAGGAGGAGGAGGAGGAGGGAAAGAGGAGGAGAGAGAAGAGGAGGAAGAAAAGAAGAGAGGGAGAGAAAAGTTCAAGCTAAAGCAAGGGAAGGGAGAGAGAAGAGGAGAAAAAGAAGAGGGGAGAGAGAAAAAAGAGAAGAGGGGAGAGAGGAAAAAGAGAAGAGGGGAAAAAAGAGAAAGACAAGAGGGGGAGGAGAAGGAAAAGGAAAAATAGAGGGGGAGGAGGAAAGGAAGGATGTGTGAAAAGAAGAGGAATAGCAGAAGTAAGAGTTGGAGGAGACCAGGGAAAAGGAAGAAAGTAGAGGAAACAGGAGAACAGAGACGCAAAAAGCAGAGGGTGCAAGCTGAAGGCAACATCAAGAAGACTTCTCATAGCCAACAGAATAAAATAGACAGATAATGAAAGAAAGAGAACTGAAACGATTTTCTTTTCCCTCTTTGCTTCCAATGTACCATTCATACCTGTCATCAGCGATTTCCTCCAAGATCACAAAATCGGACATATCCACCTCTCCCAGCCATTCACGTGGAATCTCTTCCTCCTCATCACTCACGTCCAACATGGTCATTGTGCCTGATATTCCTGCCACCTTCAACAAGTTTCCTAGGCTCTCTCTTTTCAAACCCCTCTCTTGAAGTGAACTTGGCACACGTCTGGGATTTGCTTTGCTATTGAAGCCTCAATTCTTGTACAGGATCACCAAAATTACACTAGCCAATGGGGTTACATAGACGAAGAGCAGTGTTGAACCCTACACTTGCTCAAGGCACAGAAGGGCAAGTGTCACAACACAGAACCAAAAGTCTCGCTTCCCATGCTGCTGCATAGCCAAACGACATTCACTGATTTTCACAAACTCATAAATACACCAGAAAAGGTGTCACTTTGGTCTCATTAGCTGTGACAAGCCACATTACACCATTCGCATCAGCATAAACAGTTTTTTTTATATGAGGAGGAGGGAGGTAGTGAAGCAGAAACAAGCAGTCTGACTTTGCTGTCGATCTTCACTATGAGTACGTGGAACTAACATCCACCAGTCAATACAGTATTTAGAAGGAATATATCAAATATAAACATTTAGGTTTCTAAATCTGAATAAACAGACTGAAAAAAATGGAGACAAATGCCATTGGAAAATGATGCTTATATCATTTCTACATAAGGTGTATAAAGGGAAAAAAATTGTGCTGAACATTCTATTTGGACTATAATTACCACATTAATATTTCATGACTTTCAGAAAGTGCCTCATTTGTTTAAAAATGATATGTAATTAAAAAAAAAAAAAAAGCATTTTTAATAGCACTAATGACTTTAGACATTAGTGTTTTTACATGTTGGTCAAAATTTGGTTTGCCATTTTACAGCAAATACCTCACAAGCTCTATCAATTAAAAAGAAATAAGTAAAGTAAATGTATTTTGAAAAGGAATATACAGACACTGGCAACTCAACACTAAAGATATGAATATCAATGGGAAGATCAATAATTAATAGCAGATGTTACAAGGATATGAACCCTTGTTGGGAGGGGGAAGAGGAGTGTGGGAAGGGAAATACAAATATAAAACCAACATCTTTCAGTATCAAACTACAGTCTGCATCATACAGAAAATGAAAGGTCAAAAAAGAGCAAGGTTAAAGGGAAGAAACTGCCTTCACAACAGCACATGGTAGGATGGCTTAAACTACATATAATTGGTCTCCCTTGTAATTTTCCATCAACCACCAAAATCAGTTGAAAACTGCATCAAGTTCAGAACGTAAATCAGGTAAATCTGGCCGCCATTTTTACATGAACCACCTACATTTCTGAAGTATTTACAGTTTTCTAGCCTACCTTTCAATACAGAAAACAGACAGGGGTATCGAAATTTATATTGAATTAAGAAGTGCTTAGAAAATTCTTTGTACTTGGGCCCCAGTTTCTCTATGCTTTGAAGGTAGAATGAAAAATTCCCAATGAAAAAGTGTATGTGTATTCATATTATATATATATATATATATATATATATATATATATATATATATATATATATATATATATATATATATATATATATATACACACACATACATATATTATATATATACTATTCACCACCAATACAGATAGCTAGTTGAACAGTGATAGTCTGAACACACTTCCTAAACTGGGGTTTTAGTTTAGAACATTCCTGTACAATAATGTATTTGTTTTAGGTCTGTTTTAGAAGATTAGAAGACAAGGGGCAGTATTCACGAGAGGTCTATGACTGTTCTTTGCAGTTTTGTCTATGAATTAACCATTGCCACATCTCAAAGTTAATGCTGGTAATTAGAACAAACATTTATATCATTATAGACCTTATTTTGATAATCTATTGTAATAAAAGAAAAAGGCAAATATGGCAAAAAAATCTTGCTTCTATTATAAAGGTAATATTACATACCTATTATGTCTAAATGTGATGTGGCATCCCTACATTTATTGTCACTGCATCAGTTGTAAAGGCAGGTGCACACTATTTGTATATTATAATAAAATATAGCAATAAAATCATAGGAGACAGCTCAATTAAATTTTGACAATTTATCAAAAGAGGCCTCAAAGCTTTTCATTTTATTTCCAAAGTGGAATAACCTTCAACTGAGGAAAAATTGCATAAGGACAAATTTAACATATTACAGCAATCAATTATCTTCATAGTGTCTGTAACAACGTAAATGTTTGTTCCGTTACCAGTATTAACTTTCATATGTGGCAACAGTGCAAATCATAGTCAAACTCATAAAGAACAGTCATAGACCTCTTGTGAATACTGCCCCAGCTTTCTTAGCCCCGTAAATTCTCACTCCTATGAATAATTTACAAAAGAACTGCACCACACATCTAAAGCAGATCATTGGTATCATAGGTATTTGTAAATTGCCAAAAACTGTGCCCTAATTTCAAAAGTGTTTATACCATTTAACAATAGAGAAGTCAGACAAGTACAAAGTGAACTGTCTGTTAGCAAGCCACCTTCATAATTTTCACTATCAAAGATCATTTACATCTATTTTGCTCCTTTGAAGTTTACAAAGCAAATATTTCACAAAATGTGATATTCAACCCACCTTCCTTTCTTTTTATCCTAAATGAAATGAGTTTTCACAGCTATCTATGCCATGAAAAGAAGAGGTCTTTGATATATCATTCCACATGATTGGGCCACTGATAGCTGTCAGTGCAGTACATATGATGGGTAGCAATATTTCCCCTAAATTGTAGCACCATAACCTTGGAAAGTGCAAAAATACATAAAACATCTAGCTCTCATATCAGTAGTGATGATGACATGAAAAAGAAGGGACTGATCATATAGATCTATGAAAAAAAAAGTCCCAGAGTTTTAACCTTTAAAAAAATTTACTACACTTACTTTGGTCATAAATGTGTAAGCTGTATAAGCACATAGAATGCATATAATATAAGTGAACTCTCAATCAAGTGAATTCTTTAGTGGAAAACTGCTGCCTATACACCGAACACCATGAAATCAAGGTAAGAAAAAAAGTATAGTTAAAATAAAAAGTTTCTGGTATGGCTCCACATGTACTCAGCAGCAAGGAGTCTGACTCTGCAGTTGATCTTCACTAGTGGCCGATCCTAACTTCCTCATTCCTTGAATTGGCGGGAAAATGCGTTATTCTTTCCAATACTATTAATATTGACTTTTATCATCATTCTTATTAATATTATAATAATTAATTTGTTATTAAAATATTAATAACATCAAAGACAATAGAATAGTAGATGTGAAACTTAAAAAAAATAAAGAAAAAGGGTAAACAGACGAGATAGGTAAGACTAATACCTGACTCCTTGTTGACTAAGCACTTGTACAGCCATCTATGCATAAAGACAATAAATAAAACTTTTATTACAGTGGGCATCGGACTGTGATCTTGTCACTCGTACTCATTGGGTTAATTCCTTGGAAGGAAGAAAATATCATTACAAAGCCTTGAATACTATAAGATAAACTCAAGATCTGCATATTTTTTCATGGATAACAAAAGATGGTTGTTTTGTTTGACAAGTAAAAGACATCATAGCTGGGTGCCTATGACATAATTTAAACTACAAAAGACTTTCTGTTTAACTGTGTGGGGCCAATAACTTACCCATCTGTCTTTGAACAGCCAAAACAACCCGTATCTGCCGCGTCACGCCCATAGCTGTCACAACAAACCAACTCATCACACCGGGTACAGCAATAGGCATCACAGCGTGCTAGAGCACACTGGTAGGATGGTTGCCAGAAGCCTCCAGAGTCAGTGACACCGAGAGATTTCTAATACCGACATTGAGGGATTAACTAATGGACCTATTTCATGAACACAAGCAAGACAAGCCACATAACTCCACAATCCTGTAACATAATGGGAATGACCACAGTTGAAGGATGGCAGTTTTACTGTCACTTTCTCTACTGATACAGTATTATAAATATAGTATCCTAGATGGTTTTTGATATCTTATGGTGGGTTGTGTTGTGTTACATAGATACCCATTATAAGTACAAACATGCGTGAAAATAACCAAGATAGGAGGAATGCTTCTCGCAACTCGTTAAATGTTCACTGTCTATTCAATTCCTGTTGTGAAGGCCACAACTGTTGGAAATAATAGCAGAGATCATTGAAACAACAGTAATGAATATGAACTACCTAAAAATATGGCAATATCTTGTGAAAACCCTAGTATGCCTCAAGCTCATGTTGGCTCAAGGTATGAGGAAACCTAGTGCTTACACATTTTGCAGTTGATGACCAATTCACGGAAACAAGACTCGGCAAATCCATATGAAAAGAGTCACTGATTTGTCACACTTGAAGAACTTTATCTATTATGTGGGTGAGGATGATCACATCACCATAATATGACCAAATTATAGACAAAAATCCAAGGATTAGATTCCCAATTTCCTCCGGTTTATGGAGGTCGCCATGGAAAAATAGGAGTTCCATGTACTTGAACCAAGTAATTTTCAAAGTTGCACTTACAAATCTTAGTTACAACTAGAACTATATGACAATGTATGTAAACAGTTCAAAGCTTTCAAAAAGTTTAATCAAATAAATTACAAGGATGTCCTATCTGTCCAATGCTCTATGTGTCTGCAATATATCAAAAATGGACTACATTTATCATAACTTTCTAATATTTAATAAGAGACTATCAAGATATCAATCATGCTCTTCTACTTCTATTAACCCATTGGATCTGGTTGCTTCACAAGAAAGTACAGGCATTAGGATTACTTGAGTGGCCGACCTGACGAGTGTGTGTGAACACATATGCAGTGACGAGACTCTATGCCTCCCCTGTGCAATGTTATTTTCTCTTTTTATGCATAGGCATTTTTTGCATTTATGCCATTTGCCAATGTGTATGTTTGTCATATGATTTGCTTTATCCAGATGGTAATGGACTGGTTTCCTCGCACAGACTCCATACCATCTCTCTAAGTAGTCCATAACTCAGTGCAAGAATAATAGTAACAAGTAACATTTGGCTATTTGTCTTTTTTTTTTTTTAATATTCAATTTTCTGTAATACAACCTGCCCCATCAGTCACAGTGGCTAGGAACAGGATGCTGAGCACAGAAACATAAAAATGCTAAAAATGCTGATGCAGAAAAAAAGAAAATGACGACCTACAAGCTGCACACCTATCAGAGTGGACGCTCACATGTGCCAAATGTCCATATTTTGGCCTTTCGTTCTCCAACGAAAGGCTATATTAAATCAATCACAACAATCATATTCTTTGGAAAACAAAAAAAATGGGCGCAGAACCGGCAAAACACATTAATCAAAACAAACTTCTAAGAAACAAGGGAGGTGGGGGCAAGCATGAGCTCTAGTATCATAACCACATCAAGCATGAGCTTTTATGATCATGATGACATCTAAGGATGGGGATTTAATGTCTAACAACAATAGTTATTGTCAACACAAGTAAAAAGTAGATATCAAATAATGATAATAACAGAGTCAATTCTAGAACCTAGCTGATGCAAAACCCCTTTCTTGCTACAAGCTGAATGATTCTCTAATAACAGAATGCAAGGGCAATAATGCCGTGTCAGAATTGATAAAATAGTATTCAATGTATAATTTATTTTCTTTTAATAAATAAAAAATAATTATAGCAACTTTAAAATCTCTAACCTCTAATTAACTGACCTCCCTGTATCATCTATTTTATGTAAAGAAAAGTAAAAGTAAAAAATCGTTATTTTCCATAGTTAACCTTAAAATAATTTTTCCCTTGCCAATTCCCTCACCATTTTCTACAAAGGTAAATGGTAAACTTGTGAAAAAGCCATACTACAGAAAATCAAAACACAGAACTATCCTTAACCTGTTACTGCTAGGTCACATAAATAGCTGTCATAACAATCCATGTGGTCTGCAGGGTATGGCTATAGCTAGAGTGCGTCGAGCGGGAAGTTCTACTACATGTAACAGATTCCCCAGCTCAGAGGCTGGACGTTGCCAGAAATCTCAAGTGTCTATGATGCTAAGAGATTTCTGATACCCGTCACTCAGGGGTTAAACCAGCTAGACTGAGAGTAGGTGAAAATAAGCATATCAGATCATCAACCTGTAATAGCCCTTCATGTAAAGCGCACAAAATGTTTTGTTGAAAGTACAGCATATATGGGCAGGGTATTTGCCAGGCAGTAAGTTTCAATCACCTCAAACAAAAATTGACTACATGAGTAACTTAAAATAATTAATAATACAAAGCAATGTATGAGATTCTAGGTAACATATTTTAAATAAATTTTGAAAATTGCAAAACTGATACTTTTGAGCTGCAGCTACTCAGAGGGGCAAAGCATATTCTACAAACTTTTTCACTGACATTTCTCATTACAACCTGTAATCCATGTAGAACAAAACTGGTTTATTGAATGTATACTAAATCTCATATTTCACCTTAATCTGACGTACACCAAAACCTGTAAATCTTTTTAATTAACCCAATGGCGTCGGGTCACGCCTATAGGCATCATAACAATACGCCCGAAATGTGGCGTGCGGCTGTCTGCCGCGGCAGCGCACCAAAGCGCCCGAGGCAATGATTCGACTTGATGTACCGAATTCACGCGCTCAAAGAGTTTTTTTTAATTTTCTATACCCGTCGCCAATGGGTTAAGATATAGAGGCCTGATAGCATGAGGGATAAAAATCCTCATTGTAACTCAAAGAATAACGTTGACAACAAAGTCAACAGAAAGTTCACACCCAGAAAACTGCATAATTCTCTCAGAAAAGCTATAGAATACAAATATTGTATGTACTTGATCCCAACAACAGCCAGAGAGTGCAATCTCTTGTACTGTGAGAGGGTTTTGTCAAGAAGGGTAGCAGTTGTACATTTATTTCAATCCAGTACTGTATTATTTTAGGAAAACTTTCACAAGATCTGGAGCATCAAGATTGAAAAGAGATGTGTAAATGCAAAAACACCTATTGTAGATGCAGTTCATGAGTTTGTGCATAGACACCATGACATGGTGCCAGGCTCATGTCATGAGTCTGAGATCAGCTGCCTTCAGAAGCCTAGTTGTGGGTAAGACAATAACCAAGGTGCACTGCATTGCACATTAATGCAACCCAGATTCATTGAACTTTATTCTAGATGCTGTCAACCAGAAATAGTTTAATAGTACAACTAAATACAAGAATACTGACATATGATTGACTTTCATGCCTAATAAATAAATAAAGAATAATCAGGTAAACAATCTCAGATTAAAAAAAAAACTCCAGGATTTCTTAAACACGATTATCAGCAATGCTTAACCATTTACATTGAAAACCAACAAGTCTCCTTTAACTACAATCAATATCTCCCCTTATATAGTGGCCTATGCCAATGCACAACTGTAAAACTTTAAAATCTAAAGTACAATTATAATGCAAGATTCAGTGTCAGCTATAAAAATATTCCTATACCCAATTAAGCCTATGGCTCAAGGAGAATATAGGGTTTGCTTGGCCTCTGCTCCAGAGAGTATGTGCAGCTGGCTGGGTTAACCTAAAGGGCCTATTTGAGACGCTCCAACAAAGTGATTTGATTTCTTTTTGTCTCACTTGTATTAAAAACATGATTTCAATTTTATTGCATATACAGGGACACATAATCTTCCTTTTAGCAACTAGATCAAACCTGTGGCAACTTGATTATGTACATCAGAATCTATTTCAACTAATTAGAAGTGTTTCAATGGAAAGTGGTTCTACTGATTAAAAAACTCTCATTTTCACAAAAATGAGTTGGTATGCAGTCATATAAATGGCTGCTACTCCCAGAGCTTCATTACTCTTCCTCTGTGTGTTACAGGTTCACACCAACAGGAAGAGAGCACAATGTTTTGGTGCATGACTTCCTGGCATAGCAGACAAATGGTTTATGTGCTAAGTATCACCCTTTATACAAAAGAGTTGCCACTCTGAGCATCACACATCCCATTCTCCCTCAGGCAATGTTCCAGGTGATGTAACATGGGGGAATGAGGATCCTTTATAAAGAACAGCATAAAAAGTAATGCAAGCATAACAGTAACATGATGTGAATGACCCATCATCTAAAGCTGCAAAATAGGCAGCCATGATGTGAACCCCACTTTATTAAACCCTTACTGAACAAGCCGCGTGGTCTAGCAGTGACATGTTAGAGTGAGTCGAGCGGGGGGTGGACATTGTCAGAAATCACCAGTTTATGATGCCAAGAGATTTCTGATACCCATCACTGAGGGATTAAGAGGCTAGGGGTTCAATGTGTGTAGAGTCAGTGTACATTACAATTTAGAAAAGCTTATCAGAATCAGTCATGCTATGTAATGGTTGCATCATATCTCTATGAATGAATTAAGGTAAATAATATTGTTTTGTTAACATTTTTCATTCAGCTACATCTCATAAGAGTAAAAGCATACAAAATTATTTTTCATTCTGTTCTCGCACAAGTGACTGTAAGCCAGACAATGCAACTGGGCAGGCATCAGATTACATTAACCCCTTAGATGCAGTTGCATCATGGCAATTACATGACCAAAAATCCAAGCATTAGGCTTACAAAAGCGCCTGCTCTGCCAGGTGAATGGTTTGTAGGCCGGGCACACGCAAACAGGAATGTGCAATGATGCATTTGGCCCCACATTTAAAGGAATGTAGTGAAACCACAGGTTACTTCGGTCACACTACAATGAGAGTTTGTTTTCACTGCAAGTTCAATATTACTCGCTTGTCAAAGTGAACCGATATGGCTGGCAGAAATGTGCCTTGCAGCTTGCATGTTGACCAAAATTAAAGTATTAGGCTCATTTGAGTGGCAACTCCCAGGTGTATGGTAACAAGACTCCTTGGCTCCTCTTTGTAATGCTACTGCTTGTTTTCTGCAGACACATTTTTGTTATTTTACCATTTTCCAAGGTCTATATTTGTCCTTTGTTTTACTGTATTGTGATGGTAATAGATGGTTTCATTGAATAGACTCCATATCATCTCTCCATGTCGTTTACAATCTGTGTAATAGCAGTAACAATAAATAACACTATGTTATTAGTGTTTTGAAAATATTTTGTATTATTCAGTTTTCCATAACACACCTTCACTTTCATTAACTGGAGCAAATAATCCAAGAGCCCCTTCATAGAGCTCCAATGAGTCAACTTCCTCCAGAATCTTTAAGCGCTCATGGCAAGATTTCCCCATTACTCGCTACAAAAAGGAAAATCTTTTCCTGCCTTAGTATAGGATTTATTTACGTGCTATACTAACAATTTCATAAATCTTATAGTATATTTGTTCCACAGTATCAATCAAATTGCAATAAGCTGCAGCCTAAAAGTCCTGGTTGATCCCACACTACAGCAATACTGATAATTCTCTCCCTGTGTGACAAGTAACCACTTAGAAGAATGCACATTTGTTCCAGTGTTGTGATTGTGATGTGCACAAAATTTTCCAGACCTTCAGAAAAAACAATATGCAAGCTAAAATAGGCAAGTGTTCTTAATGGCAACAGGTACATAAATAGATTATGCAACTTTTCAGTGACTTCAAAATGTGTTTCTCAAACAGAAAATAGACTCCATCAATAAACAGTGCTTTATTCCATGGATTTAATGGATGACATTACAGTGAAGAAAGATGGCTGACAATGGGAAATGCAAAATGAATTGCAACTTACACTTGGAATTCATACTAGTGCATAGGATGTCATTCTCAAAGCAGGTTGGAGAACAATGAAGAAATTTATCAGAGTAAATGAAAATGAAAAAAAGACATAGGTATAGAGATAACCATTCATGACATCTACTTTTCTTTGGTTACTGTCCAGGAACATAGCGATTTCTCAATAAGAGATATCTAAATATCCTGCCAATAAAAAAACACCTCCATAGGAGAGACAAACCTGGAAAATGAGCGTCTGCGAGGCTGGGGAGACCTTGACTGCGACGTGGCTGTGCGGCGATGAGCAGGGGAAGCGGCTGGTGACTCTAGACGTGACCTTGAGCGCGACCGCGAACGAGGTGTGAGACTGTTCCGTTCACCCTCTGGACTCTGTAGAGAAAAAGACAGCCTCAGTATTTTTTTTCAAGGGACACTAAAGAGAATTATATTTAAAAAACATGCATAGTTGTCTTAGGAATTAAATGATGCTCATTCAGATTTTTTTCACAGGTTCATTTGTGTAGGTAATTTTGTACTTTTCATCCCACATACATTGCACTCACTTCAACTTGTTTGTCAGAACTTTTATAGAATTTCTAAGCATATTATAAAATATTTCTTTACAGAATAGGCACACATGCCAAAGACTAAGTCCCTAACTCCACATCACAAACTTTACTCAACTAAATTACCATGACAGGATCATTATATTGCAAAATACAGCCAAAACAAACATAACAAGTCTCTATAGCAAGGACAGATGTCCTTAATACAAACCTAAGTGCAAGAACAAAAATTTCTTGTACAAGAGGTATAGATATACATGTAAAATTATTTACAGGTATAACTATCTATCTATGTATAGATATTTATGCACTTTTCATGGTTAGCTTGAAAAAACTCAAGACAGTGAAAATGAAACTCAAAAGAACAGTATGAAGTTGGTGGAGTATATGAGGTGAACAATCATCTTAATTATCACAGCAGTTAATACTCGGAACATGTCCTGACAAAGCATTCCTTTTGGTTATAATTTGCAGTTACACTGTTGCATTTTTCCTAATATCATAAAAAAAAAAAAAAAAAAAAAAATATATATATATATATATAGAATAATGATAATAATAATAAAACCGTATGAAAGCTGAAAAGATTCATTTAACATAAGCATGGCATATTCAGGGTAAATGATGGTAAATCATTAATGTGTACAAGGGTGTATCAAAAAAGGTAGTAGCAGTATGAAGAGTATATAAATGTAAGAAAAACAGATCACCACTTATAGTAACAAGAAATACTGAAGCTAGAATGTATGAACTTTTTTAATGTACACAAACATCAAAAAAGGCATGTACATAAGCAATGCAAGTGAATATATTAGTAAGTCATCTATATACATACAGTAATTACTCTTATCTGAAACTTTTGTGTGATAAGATTTCTTATAAGATTTTATTTCAATAAAATTTGGAGTTATCCATTTGACACTTCTGTGAATCACAGCTACAATAAAAGACCTTGAACCTTAAAAAAAATCTTGCATAGATTGCAACAACAGTCTCTTTAACCCCTATGATCCATATGATGAGACCACTACTTCATGAAAAAAATTGGCATGAGGGGCTGATGATGCAAAAATGTCGTCATGGGAAAATTTGGTTGTGGGCCGAGGTGCCATGAACTTGCCGTCATGAGCATTTCAGCAGAAGGCCAGGGTGACAGGAATGACAAATGTACACATTGGAAAATGGCAAAAAAGCATGCTTGAGCAGTAAGAGAGAAAATACCATTGCAACAGGGAGGCATGGAGTCTTGCCACTGCACACAAGTGTTCAGTGTGCCTGGCCTACAAGCCACACAGAGTAGCTGCTCAAGTAATCTTTATGTCCATATTTTGGGCCATGTGACGGCAGTAAAGCATCCAGATCCAATCGGTTAAGATTTGCAACCAGATTCAAAGGGCATTCTGATTTACGTTTTGAATATCTTGTAAGTCATTGTAATAAACTACAGGCCACACAAGTTTGGTGAACCTTGCCGCTGGCTTTAACTGAATCTCTAAGTGTTTAAATGCAAAAACTTGTTAATATACAAATGAAAATTCCTTGATTTTACCTTCACTTGAGTTTGCATGAAAAACTTTTTTTTGCTAATACTATCAATATTGATGGTGCTATTTTTACTAGCATTTTTCATATTATAGTTATTCATGTTCACATTACATTTACAAATACTAGTATATAACATTACTATATTAATGAAATCATTCCCAATTCTAGCTTTATAAAATGTTATAACTTTGTGGATTAACCAGTTACTGCCAAGGCATGTGTATAGTGTCATCACAAACCGCATGATCTGCAGGGTACTGCTATATGGGTGGCAATGCACTAGAGTGCATCAAGCAGGAAATTCCCATATATGTGGCAGACTCCTGCGCCCAGCAGCTGGTCGTTGCCAGAAATCAGCAAGGTATGATGCCAAGAGATTTCTAATACCCGTCACTGAGGGGTTAACATTTGCATGGTTGCACCAAGACAGATATGCAAGGAGCATATCTGTGTGTATCATTTTACAGTTAAAATTTATTTCTTAGTTAACAAATTAAGTCTTGACTGACAGTGGCACCGTCTCAAAAGAAGTGCAACAGCCTTTGCACGTAGAAAGGCCAACAAGCCTCCACCCCATATATTCTACCAGGACCGAGGTTGGACTGGTTTCTTGTTTAAAATTAAATCAGATCACCAGGGAGGTCTGCTAGGTTTGCCATGCCAGAATATTCACAGTAGAGATTTGGTGGCCTATGCTTGGGGACCAACAAGTAAAAAGGCTTTCCTGATTGGTACAAGAACAGTAGTGGACCTTGGGATGGGAAGCAATCCCCAAAGTCCCATATATTCACTGTCCTTTGATTAATTCCCTCTAAAAGGAAGAAATTTTATGAAAAAATAATGTTTTATACTTCTCATCCAGTCTCATATATATGCCATCTTGTTAACTGAATTCCTATGAATTGCTAATGAGCCAACAATTAAGCTAAATTATGATCATAAACCCCAGAATTCATTAGAAAAAGGATCAGTTAAAAATATTTGAAATATATGATATGCATTAAACTATACATAACACAGTAAAAATTTTATTGCCAAAAAAAAGAAGTTATATAACACCTGATGGAACTACTGACAAAAATCCAACAATCTACATAGAGTGACTTAATAAAACAAGAGTAAATCCCACTGTAGGCCTTGCAAGTACATGCGAATTCCGTTCGAAAAACAAATAAACAAGCAAACTCCTAGGCCTGGGAGAGGACCCGAGGACAATAATAAATGATAATGAATAGGCCTAATTCGGTTTAATTGTGACGTTTCATTGTTAAGAAGGTATCAAAAGATGGATAAAGCGAGCGTAGAACAAAGCGAAAGGTGCTGATGAGAATGGAGACGAAAATGCTGAGAAAGAGGGAGAATAAATGGAGAAATAGTATGAATAAACCAAGAGGAAGGTAAACAACGATTGTTTACGTTTCGTATGGAGTTAATTCTCAACAACGGACCGTCTAACCTCTTCCCCTCGATTTAACAATTAAAAAAGCGAGGCAAATACAAACAAAACTTCACGAAACACGTCAATTAAAATACAAAAACAGAAATTATCGGCAAATTCTTCCATCTCCCTCATTCGTCCTCGGTCTTCCCCTTCCTCAACCCCTTATTTCCCTTCTTTCCACCTCCTTTCTCCCACTTCCCCTGTCCTACTTGATTCCTCGATTATCCAACTCTCTCCAATTTGCTCTTGAACCTCGTCTTACCTCCATTTTAAGTAGAAAACGCCAAAAAATCGCAAAAATTCGGGAACCTCACGCGTTGAAGCCGCCTTTTCCCACCATGTACAAACAACGCCGAGAAGACTTGCAAGCTAGCTCCTGATTGGCCCGGTTTGAAACAGAGATTCTGATTGGCTGAGAGAAGCGTCCGAATTTTTTTTCCTTTCATCATTCGTTGTTAATTGAAAAATGATACATTTTATTAGTCTTATTACTGATGACGGGTGTATATCTTTTCTAGTTATTTGATTTTTTTATGGGAATATGATGATGGCTTGGGCGATCTTTGTTAGTGGTAAAGGACATCTGATTTTTTCCTCCGATCATTCACTGTTGTTTAAGATCGTACTGTATTATTTTCGTGAATAGGAATGCTGCATTTTTGAACCTACATAATTCAGAACATTTTTCTCTGATACGAGACATTGCTGATGATGAATATCATAGCAATATTCTCATACTCTCTCACTTTCCCTCTCATTCGTTCATCAGCGAAAAAATAATTCATATTTCAAACTATAAATGCGCCAAGTAATATATCAACTTCTCTCCTTCTAATATAACTCCTTTTTCTTACGAGGACAAAAGATATGATGGACATATGCTATGCGGCCCAACGCGGTAAACAATATTCAAGGAATTTCTGGGATGGAGGAATTTGCTGTGAGAAAAGTTAGGCCTAAAAGCCAAAAGCTATCGATTTTCTATCAGAAATCTTCTACAGTGACTTTTGTTTTATTGTCTCAAGCAACTCTTCTGTTGGTTGTTTCACGTTGATATTCAGGAAAATAGTTAATTTCGCCTGAATTAAAGTATCATAAAACAGGATTAGAATATCTAAAAAAAAAAAAAAAAAATATGCAATAAAATACGCAGTCATCGCATCATCAACACATGAGTAAAACTGTTAATGCTAACGAAGAAAATGAATTATATAATAATTGGATGAATTAGTTTTATTCCACGCGTGAATGCGCAGGCCTACTCTTGAGGCAAACGTTTAACCCCCGCGTGCAATGACACAAGGGAACGTTAATGTAATGCATCGTTTTCCGAACACCTTTTACATATCTGTTTTTTTTTTCATCTTGTTTAAGAAATGTAAATCAAGTTAGATTATCGATTCTGTATTATTACTGCCCTTATTTGTAATTAACAGCATCAAAGCTGGTCATCTGTGGCGATTTTTTCTGGTAGGCCTAGTGTTAAATCTGATGTCAGTAATGTTAAGGAGGAAACTATGCCAACATATAATCAACTACCGTACACATGTAGGCTCCTACTCATTACGACCTCAGTCCTCAGATAAAGGCTCGCTCATACGCAGACAAAAGTCACACACGTGGTTGCGTTCAGGGCGCGGTGCGCGGGTGCGCTCTCACAAGGTCTATAGAGACCCTGCGCTCCCACACGTAGGCATGTACGCGTCCGCTCACACACACACGCACACACGCACACACACACACACACACACACACACACACACACACACACACACACACACACACACACACACACACACACACACGTACACACACACGTATGCGAATAAATGTGTACACACACACACGGGCGAATCTAGATTTCAACACTGGGGGCAAGAAGTTTTGACAGGAGACTAGAGGAAATATATATAAAAACTTACATATATGCATATACTATATATATATATATATAT
>NC_061840.1:3846943-3849443 GCF_019202785.1 Penaeus chinensis
CTCCTTTCTCCCTCTTCCCTTCTCTCCCTTTCTCCATCCCTCGTCTCTCTCCCTCCCTCCCTCTCCCCCTCCCTTCGTCCTCCTCCTCAAAATCTCCTCCTCCTCCTCCTTTTATCTAGCTTCTCTCTCAATCTCTCCATTCCTTTCTATCTCCCTCTCCCCGTTCTCTCTCTCCTTTTCCCCACTCTCTCCAAACCTCTCTCCCTCTCGCTCTCCCTTTCTCCTTCCCCCACTCTCTCACACCTTTCTCCCTCTATCCCATCCTCCCTCTAACCCCTCTCCTCTCCCATCTTTCCGCCCTCTTTCCCAACTCCCTCTCTTTCTCCCTCCCTCTCCCCCCTCTTCCCTCCTCTCTCCCTCTCATCTCTCCCCTCTCTCCTCCCTCTCCCTCCTCTCTCCTCTCCCTCCCCCTTTCCTCTCCCTCCCTCTCCCCTCTCTCCCCTCCCTGTCCCCCTCTCTCCTCCCTCTCCCCCTCTCTCCCTCTCTCCTTCCCGTCCCCCCTCTCTCCCTCCCCTCTCCCTTCTCTCCCTCCCTCTCCCCCTCTCTCCCTCCCTCTCCCCCCTCTCTCCTCCCTCTCCCCCCTCTCTCTCCATCCCTCTCCCCCTCTCTCCCCTCCCTCTCCCCTCTCTCCCCTCCCTCTCCCCCTCTCATCCCCTCCCTCTCCCCCTCTCTCCCTCCCCTTTCCCTCGCTCTCCCTTATCCCCCTCTCTCCCTCCATCTCCCCCTCTTTTCCCTCCCTCTCCCCCTCTTTCTCTCCCTCTCCCCCTCTCTCCCTCCTCTCCTCCCCCCATCTCTCCCTCCCTCTCATCCCTCTCTCCCTCCTTTTTCCCCCCTCTCCCTCCCTCTCCCCCTCTTATCTCCCTCTCCCCCTCTCTCTCTCCCCCCTCTCCCCCATCTCTCCCTCCATCTCTCCCTCTCTCCCTCCCTTTCCCCCCTCTCTCCCTCCCTCCTCCCCTCTTTCTCTCCCTCTCCCCCTCTCTCCCTCCCTCTCCCCCATCTCTCCCTCCCTCTCTCCCTCTCTCCCTCCCTTTCCCCCTCTCTCACTCCCTGTCCCCCTCTCTCCTTCCTGTCCCCCTCTCTCCCTCCCTCTCCCCCTCTTTATCTCCCTCTCCCCCTCTCTCCCTCCCTCTCCCCCATCTCTCCCTCCCTCTCTCCCTCTCTTCCTCCCTTTCCCTCTCTCTCCCTCTCCCCCTCTCTCCCTCCCTCTCCCCCTCTTTCCCTCCCTCTCCCCCTCTTTCTCTCCCTCTCCCCCTCTCTCCTTCCCTTTCCCTCTCCCCCTCTCTCCCTCCCTCTCCCCCTCTTTCTCTGCCTCTCCCCCTCTCTCCCTCCCTTTCCCTCTCTCTCTCCCTCCCTCTCCCCCTCTCTCCCTCCCTCTCCCCCTCTCTCACTCCCTGTCCCCGTCTCTCCCTCCCTGCCCCCCTCTCTCCCTCCCTCTCCCCCTCTCTCCCTCCCTCTCCCCCTCTCTCACTCCCTGTCCCCCTCTCTCCCTCCCTGTCCCCATCTCTCCCTCCCTAGCTACCTACCTACCTACCTATCTACCTACATACATACATACCTATGTCGCTCTCCATCTAGTCCATAAAGTCTTTCTCTATATAACTAAATCCATAAGCAAGAAAGAAAGAAAAGAAAAAAACAAAATAAGAAAGGGACAAAAAATCAACAGGAAACCCCAATTAACACAGAGCCCTTAATTATCAACCAACCAACATTAGCAGATGAGCCTTAATTATCTTTGCACAGTGACGGCGCTACAGGTAATCACGATCTCCTTAGATTATGTTTTGTATCACAAATTCCCAACGCCGTTTTCTGTTGGAAATGTTTCGGTGTTTCAGTTATGGATTTTTTTTTTTTTTTCATCTCGCTATTTGTATGTTTTCTTCTCCCTATCCCCCTCAACCCCAAGCCTTTCTGCTTCTCTCTCTCTCTCTCTCTCTCTCTCATTCTCTCTCTCTCTCTCTCTCTCAATCTCTCTCTCTCTCTCTCTCTTTCTCTCTCTCTCTCTCTCATTCTCTCTCTCTCTCTCATTCTCTCTCTCTCTCTCTCTCTCTCTCTCTCTCTCTCTCTTATTCTCTCTCTCTCTCATTCTCTCTCTCTCTCTCTCATTCTCTCTCTCTCTCTCTCTCTCTCTCTCTCTCTCTCTCTTTCTCTCTATCCCTCTATCTCTCTCTTTCTCTTTCTCTTTCCCTGTCTTTCTCTCTCTCTCTCTCTCTCTCTCTCTCTCTCTCTCTCTCTCTCTCTCTCTCTCTCTCTCTCTCTCTTTCTCTATCTCTCTATCCCTCTATCCCTCTATCTCTCTCTTTCTCTTTCTCTTTCTCTTTCTCTTTCTCTTTCTCTTTCTCTTTCTCTCTCTCTCTCTCTCTCTCTCTCTCTCTCTCTCTCTCTCTCTATATATATATATATATATATATATATATATATATCTATAGATCTCTCTCTTTCTTACACACACACACACACACACACACACACACTCACACATCCTCTACATCTCTCT
>NC_061840.1:3859443-3861943 GCF_019202785.1 Penaeus chinensis
CTGTTACTTTTACACATTAAATCGTAGTCCATATGACTGTGAAAGGGATTGGCAGAGGGGAAAAGGAAAGGGAATAGAGAGAGGGAAAGAGAGAGAAGAGAGAAGCCGAGAGGAAGGAGGAGGGTGAAAGAGGGAGGGAGTTGGCGAGAAGGATTTTCTTCAATTGTTGTTATTCACAGCAATTTCCAGTTAATAATAATAATGACACTACTACTACTGCTACTTCGACTACTACTACTACTACTAATGATAACATTAATGATGATAATTTCCATGATAATGATAATGATGATTATCATTATCATGATAATGTTAATAGTAATGATAATAATAATAATAACTATAATGATAATGACAACAACAATAATAATGATGATGATGATGATGATAATAATAATAATAATAATAATAATAATAATAATAATGATGATGATAATAATCATAATAAAAATAATGATAACAATAATAATAACAATAATAAAAGCATAAACAACAACAATAATAATAAAAAATGAAAATAATGATGACAGTGATAACGTTACTGATAATGGCAATAATAATAATAATAATAATTCAATAACAATAACAGTAATTTTAGCAATTATGATAATAGTTGACAAACAGAAAAGTTTAATACTAAAGGCCCGATCACACTAATACCTTTTTCTGTCTTTTATTATTATTATTATTATTTTATTATTTATTTATTTATATTTGCGTTTCCGGACAAATTCGATTGTTTCATTCTGACTAATATCCATGTTGGTTTTGTGCTACGGAGGATATATACTATTACGATGTTTTTTTTTATTGTTAAATGAAATAAAAGTACATATTCTAGAATATATCTATACAATATAGTTGTCAACTTTACATAATGATGTTTCTTTAAAATATCGTGGTACCTCGCTCGGACCGCGCCATCTTTGTTTACACAGGCACTATCACACTCGGCCAGCTGATAGGTTAGAATATTTGCATGTGGAAATGTCATACGGATACCCAAAATAACCAAAAATTGACGGAGAAAAGTGATAGCATGTTAGGAGATTAATCAAATTGTCAGAGTTGAACTCTGAGGTTAAGTTAAGCCAAATTTCATAAACGATCCGATATCCAAAATTTACTATGTAAAACTGCCGTAAACAAAAGCACAGTGTTATGTAAACAAAATGGCAAAAGCATATGAACGTAATATTTTTGTATGACGTATGATTTATATTTCTATATTACCATGTGCAATTACAGTAGTCACAGACTACTGTACTGTGTCAGATATATGTAAAACTGTCATCACGATTACCCACGCTTGAGCAGATAGCCAGGGTGGTAAATAAACTTACTTAACTTATTGCGAATGCACTACGATCAGTAAAGAGATAACAAGCCTTCCTATGGGTGGCATCGAAGTCAAACCAGACAATGTGACGTGGTTATTTCCAGAAAACGTTTAGGTTACACAATGTACTGGCAACTGCACGGTGCAAGAAGTGCAGATGAATCTAAATGTAGATAGTAACAAAGAAAACACGCGAAAGCTTGAGCACTATATTTCGGAATGTCATTCAGACAACCTAACATGAGATATAAAGAACTATGTGAATATTTAATTTCATCTGATACATTGGAAGATATATTCGTCCCATATCCTAAATTTACTGTGTAAAACTGCCGTAAACAAATAACAGTGTCATGTAAACACAGTGGCAAAAGCATATCAACGTAATATTTTTTTTTGTATGATGTATGATTTATATTCTAATTTTGCCATGTACAATTACAGTAGTCCCAGAATAATGTACTATGTCAAATATATGTAAAACTATAATCACGATTGCCCACGCCTGAACAGCTGGCCAGGGCGGTAAACAAACTACTAAACTTATTACGGACTCGCAATAAAGCGAACAACGAGCCGCATTTATAGGGGCCGCAGGGGGTTATGGCCCCGAGCTCCCCTGTCGCAGGGCCCCACTTCCTATATTTAAAAAAAAAATAATAATAATCATAAAATTGGTTTTACTATGAAAAAAAATTAACGAAGGGTGTGTATGAGGGGGTGGGGGTGGGCAGAAAATAGAAGGGCCCAGTCGTTTCAAGGCGGTGCCCCCTTCTCATTTGAATAATATGATAAACCTGTAGCAGAACAGTACTGGAAACATCGTTAATTGGAATCCCTAAGCATGATCGTGCTGATCGCTTGGAAAGGTCATCCTGCGGTAAAGATAATGTGGATAATAGACCTTGAAGTTCCTGTTGCTAAAATTTTCTCTGGAAGGGGTATTTAAATCTCTCCCCCCCCCCCCCTCTATCTCTTTCTCATTCTTTCTTTCTTTCTCTCTCTCTCTCTCTCTCTCTCTCTCTCTCTCTCTCTCTCTCTCTATCTATCTATCTATCTCTCTCTCTCTCTCTCTCTCTCTCTACAGCACGAAGAGAGTGAATTCGCCTATGATATGTGAAAATATATTACGTCTCTATCTGTCTGTGTCTCCCACCCTTT
>NC_061840.1:3876943-3879443 GCF_019202785.1 Penaeus chinensis
GAGAGAAAGAAGAGTGTAAGAGAGAGAGAAACACAGACAAAAAAGGAATGGAAATATGGAAAATCTGAGAAATAAGTAATGGGAATAAAATTGACGAGATAATATGGAGATTTATGCTAATTAGTGATAACGATCCTAATTCCGCCTATTTATCAAATATAATACACTCCTCTTAGACGTATATACATATACATATACATATATATATATATATATATATATATATATATGTATATATATATGTATACACACACACATACATATATGTGTGTGTGTGTATGTGTGTGTGTGTGTGTGTGTGTGTGTGTGTGTGTGTGTGTGTGTGTGTGTGTGTGTGTGTGTGTGTGTGTGTGTGTGTGTGTCTGAGGGTATATATCTATATATATATACATATATAACACACACATGAAGAGAAGAAAACAAATAAAAGTAAATTCGCTGTAACTAACCAGCCACAAGTACTCCGGGCATTTGCTCTGTATAATTATGTAGTAAATATGATAATATAAACAAAACACGCCTACTATACCTAGCCAATGAGAAATTATAATGACATGTGATGATGGTAATGATAATGATGATAATAATAATGGAGAAAATGGATAATGACGATATAAACATGATAATTATAATAGTGATAAACATGATAACAATATAATTTCTCGCCCGTCTACTACTACTACTGATGTCAATAAAAATAATATTGATATTGATAATGATAATATTGATAATGATAATGATAATATTGATATTGATAATGATAATATTGATATTGATGATTATAGAAATGATAACGATGAGTGAGAATGACATAACAATGACAACAATAATGATAACAATAATAATAATAATGATAATAACAATAATAATAATGAATATATTGATAATGATCATAATGATAATGGTAATAAATGATAATAATAAATTAAATCATGATAATAACAATAACAACGATAATAATAATAACAATGATAATAATAGGAAAATGATAACGATGATAATAATAATGATAGTAATAATAATAACAATAGTAAAAAATAATAATGGCAATAACAATAATAATAATAAAAATAATAGTAATAATAATACAAATAATATCAACAAGGATAATAATAATAATGATAAGATCATGATAATCAAAATAACAATAATAATAATAATAATAATAATGATAATAATACTAATAGTAATCATTATCATTATTGCTTTATTATGATAACAAGAATAATGATAATAAATAAATAATGATAATGATAACTATCCTGATAATAACAATAATATTAATAATAGTAATAATAATAACGATAATGATAATGATGATGATGATGACATAAATAATAATACAAATGATAATGATACTAACAATAATAAGAAAAATAATGATAATGATAAAACAACAAAAATTATAATAATAATAATAATAATAATAATGATAACAACAATGATAATTATACTAACCCATTGCCGAAGGGCATGGCAAGTACGTACATGTCATGTGAGTTTCTTTGTTTAATTGTTTTACTACATAGATGGCTACACTTGTACTCAGTCACCAATGAGCCAGTTATGACTACAGCCTGTCTCGCCCGTCTATCCTTTTCTTTGATTTACGAAAATATTTTACGTTATCTTATTTTGCTGTTACTATGGTTTATAACATTATAGTAATTATAATTATAATAAAAATAACACCATCGATATTTATAGCACTAGTAAAAAATACATTTTTCCCGTCAATTCAAGGAAAGGTGAAATCAGGTAAGGTCACAAGATCTATTAATTGACTCCTTTGTGGCTAATCGCTAGCAGAGCCATCTATGTGCAGAGACATTTCACAAAAAAAAAAAAAAAAAAAAATGAGCACAGCATTTTCCCCATTTTTGATTCATTTTCCCCGGCGACAATGGGCTAATAACAATAATAATAAAAGCAGCAGTAGCAACAGCAGTAACGGAAATAATAATAATGATGACGATAGTATCAATAATGATAAAAATAACAACAACAATAATAATAATAATAATAATATCAGGGAACTGCCGGAGGAGGTAGATAAGGACAAAACCTGGAATTGGTTAACCAGAAGCGATTTAAAAGTTGAAATAGAGGTTTTGTTATGTTCTGCACAGGAGCAAGTGATCAGGACAAATTATGTAAAACATCACATTGATAAGAATATTGACAAACCCCTTTGTAAGATGTGTGAAAAGAGAGGACAAAGTGTACAACACATAATAATGATAATAATAATAATAATAATAATAACAATAATAATAATGATAATAATGATTATAATAATAAAAATATGATATTAATGATAATAATAATAACAGTAACAATGACAATAATAATAGTAATGATAGTAATTATAATAATGATGATAATAATAAAAATAATAATAATAATAATAATAATGATAATGATGATAATTATGATAATGATAATGATAATGAGGATGAGGATGAGGATAATGATAATGATAATGGTAATAATGATGATG
>NC_061840.1:3899443-3904443 GCF_019202785.1 Penaeus chinensis
ATCATGATAGTAAATACTATCACTGTCCCGACTCATCGAAATCGACTCACAGCAATACGGGCCGAATTTTACCGGCAATACGGGCCAAAATTAAACAGCAATACCGGCCAAAATATACCCGCAATACCGGTCAAATTTTACCGACAATACACGCCAAAAATTACCAGCAGTTCACCAGTGATCGGAATATCAATAACGCCGCTGGTAATTGCAGGGAACACCGATGTATCTCAATCGCATCCATTTTGTCCAGAATTCAACCTTTTGAGTATGATTTGGTAGACTTCTACATATACCATGTTTAGTATATAGCAATGTCATGACCGTATAAATACAAATATACGAAATTCGTGACAGTAGCATCGAAAAGGTAAGATTGCAGTTTACAAACGCATGCATCATATATATCATATTACATTATATGTTTCATATCATGATATTTTACAATGTACGATGATAGACGCTAATATGATACGCACACAAACACGGAAATGCAGATAGATAGATAGATAAGTAGGTTGGCAGGTAGAAATGTTTGGTCTGCATATGATATCTATTGCATTATGTGTTAAATTAAACATACTGCCTATACGTTACATTATATACATTATCTATATGATATATATCATTTTACATATCTCTATCTGCTACAATCGGGAACTATCGGAACGTGAGAAAATATTATTGGAAATGACGCCTAACACCTTACATACAGAATCTGAACTAACCAAATAGTAGAGCACATCATTCTGTGAAAGTTTTCTTCTATATCATTTTCTTCGCAACTTGGTAACAACGGCAATAAAGAAGGTGTCAAATCGGACGGATTTGAAGCGCATGGCGTAAGCGGGGGAAGTTAAATGAGCCAATTAGATTTGTGCTGGAACGTGACGTGACCATAGGCAGTGACGTCCAGCACAATAGAACCAATCAGATATGAAATAGATCATCACGTAACAATAGAAGCTGGACCTAGAAGAAGGCGATTGAAATTCAGATAATTTCAATCATGGCGAGGCAGTGTGTCGGGTGTGATGATAACTATTTCGATTTCATTGCAAAATATAATCGAAATAACGATGCGAGTTTATAATACCTGCGAAATCACGGCGTGCTGCCTGGAAAGTACAACGCCCGAACTGTAAGACACCATGTCGAGGCCGCGATCGTGATCGTGACGAGCGATGACGATTCCCGCCAACAACGCAGCTGGAAGACCCCGAGATAGTGCTTGAGGAAAGATGTCAGCAAAACTAGGTCTGGGTTCTCTCCTGCCGGAACATATGAGGTGAAAAGTTTGTGGACCAGGCTGGGGGAGGGGAGGTGGGAGCCCCCCAAAACGCGCAGGTATTTGTTGCTTGCCTAAGCTCCATCCTGCCGGAACATATGAAGTAAAGAGTAAAGCCCCCCTATATAACTTATAAACGAGTGAATACATTGTGCTTTCCCGTATAGTATCCATATATCTCGAAATCCCCCCACCCCCCACCCCCCAAGTCCCTGATATGTATCTTGCCCTCCCCACCTATCGTGATCGATATCGTAGACGTGCTTCGTTTAGCGTTTAGTCAGTGTTAGATTCGTTCGAAATACGACGAGAACTATTGTCATATTGTTCATCGAAAAATTGGTGTTATGAGTTATTTCTAAATTTAGCCGCGAGAGATGAATAAGTCGTGTCAAGATGGCAGGTTTTATGAGGCGCATTGCTGTCCCTTCAAACTCTCTTTAAAGCCTCAGGTAACCGACCGCGGATACATGTCCTACGATCGTATGCTTGTGAATCTTGCTCCGGGAAAATATTCCTGGGCGGTCTAACTGAACATCGAAGAGAGAAATTGTTTTTCTATAGTGTTTAGTAAGGGCGTCATTTCAGAGTGGATAGACGAGCGAAGCGAAAAAAAAGAAGAATTCCAGGGGACATAGATACGCTATAACCTAACCTACAGAGGAGGAATTTAGTTTTCAAATAGTTTTTTTTTTTTAATTTTTGAACCTTGAGGGGGGTGAAGGTGGGTGGGTGGGGGGGGGGGCAAACGGAGTCTTAGGGGGTGAGAGGACAACTGACCCCTCCCCCCTTCCCCTCCCCCCCGCCTCTCCCACTTATCGTCCCTTGTGTTTAGACACATGACGATTTATTGTGGAAAATATTCCCATTAAAGAGAAATGTAAATTTTTTTTTTTTTTTTTTTTTTTTTTTTGTCATTTTAGGGAAAGCTACACATGTTGACACTTAGGGAAGAATGCAAGAAAATGTCTATACGATTAAGTAAGTCTTTCTGTTTTACTCTGAGGAAAGCGAGGAATAAGGATTTATTAGAATAACATTGTTTTTAACATTAATGGTTTTGTTATCATTATTCCTTTTTTATTGTTGTTGTTGTTGTTTTTATTATTATTATTATAAGTTTGCATTATTATATTTATCACCATTATTATTGTTGTTGTTATTATTATTATCATTATTATTATTATTATTATTACCATCATTATTATTATTACTATCATTGTTATGATTGTTGTTGTTGTTATTATTTTTATCATTATTATCATCATTTTTATTAGTATCATTATCATCATCATCATCATTATCATTATTATCATCAATATTGTCATTACTGTTATTATTATTATTGTTATTATTAACAATATCATTATTGTCATTATTATCATTACTACAATCATTATTGTTATCATTATTATTATTATTAATATTATCATTTATATTATTATTATTTATATTATTATTATTAATATCATTATAGTCATTATTATTATCATCATCATTATTATTGGTATTATTAGTAGTGGCACTGTTATTATCATTTTTGTTGCTGTCGTTGTTATTGCTATTGCTATTTTATTTCAGACGATTAACTGCACATTATACATTATTTTGATGTCATCTCAAATCTTATGCTTTTCAAATTAAATATAATCGTCATTATTAATGCATTATGATTGATGAAGATGATCAATCATTCTTGTGAATTACATATATCATATCATATTAAATATAAAAAACGGGAAAAAAACGAAGGAAATTAACGAATTCATTACGACAACCAATGAATGAGAATAAGTTAGTTCACAGCGCAAGAAATATATCTAACACTTCATATTCATTAAAACAAAAACAAAAAACAAAAAAAAATGTCTTTATTTTTCGACCGACAATTCAACCGAGGTTCTTCAAATACATGTTTTTGCATCGCGAGGTTATTCATTTTTATTTATACTTTTTTCTTTTTTCTCTTTCTTCTTGGTTTATTCTCTCTTATTGGTTTAAATAATGCAATCAGTTATTTAGGTCAAGGTTTATCTTCATGTTATTTTCCTCGTGATTAATTTATTGTACTTTGTCACCAAGGAATCGATTATTGGTCCTACCTGCCTCGCCTTTTTCCCTTTTCCTTTGATTTTCGTGTTTTTTTTTAAATTGTTATTGGGATCTTAATAACTTTATAATAATCATAATGTCAGTACCGATGAGTCTCGAGACCAGTAGGTTAAAAGTGACTAATCATTTCTGGTTTATCATTTTATTTATTATCACTGTTTTTCTGCATTTCTGAAAATCATCCTAAAAGAGACGAGTTTAACAAGATTTTTATACGATCGCTGAGGCTGTATTTTGGCGAGCAAGTCATACCAAGATGTCTTACTTAGGGTGATCGGGAACGTCTTTTCGCGTGATTTTCTTAAGACGGGTTAATTAGGCTAATCTTGCGCTGAAAAGCAAGCCGGGGCAAGGTGGTGGCGTCAAGATTGCACCTGAAATTGCTTTTGGTCGAGAGTAAGCAGAACTTGAAAGTTATTGTGATACTTGAATGGCCTGAAGGGAAAAAACCTATGGAAATGGATTCATCACATTTTACCTCTCTCGATCTCTCTCTGTCTGTCTGTCTGTCTATCTCTCTCTCTCTCTCTCTCTCTTTCTCTCTCTCTTTCTCTCTCTTTCTCTCTCTCTCTCTCTCCCTCTTTGTGGAAATGTTGACCAGAAGCTTACAGTACTTGTATTTATGTTGTTCATTTACCTTCACTTACGTTATTTATCTATATACTTATTAATCTATCCGGCTAACTACAGTATTTTTTTTTTTTTTTATTAATTCCTCTATATCTCTCTCTCTACCTATGAATATATATACACATGTATATATATTCATAGGTACATATACAGTATGTATAAAATATTATACGTGCGCGTAGTATGTGACATTTTCTCCCCATTTTCCTTTCTTTAATACTACAATCCTCATCATTATTACCCCCGACGCCTCATAAGCGCGGGGCGAGCAAGTGCGCTGCCCGACCCGACCCGCGTGTGTGTGCAACAAGGATCCGACTTAACGCTCCCGGTTTTCTATACGGGCTGCGTGACGTGACGAAGGTTGGGGGGACTTAACTATCCTTTCCCTTCTCCGCGAGATGATGATGTAGATGTTTTGCAGGTGATGGAGAGAGAGAGAGAGAGAGAGAGAGAGAGAGAGAGAGAGAGAGAGAGAGAGAGAGAGAGAGAGAGAGAGAGAGAGAGAGAGAGAGAGAGAGAGAGAGAAAGAGGAAGAGGGAAGGTGGGAAAGAGGTAGGAATGGAGGAGGAAGGGGGAGAGAGTATCTAGAAGGGGGGGGGGGATGTGAGAGGTTATCCGTGATGCCCAGATACCACATACGCACACCCGGAAGCTTGCGCGCACGCACACATGCACGTGCCGAGAAGTTGATTTTGATCTTTGACTAAATGTTTTGACTAATGTTACTCAACAAAAAGATCTGATATGATAGAACTCGATTCTGCGTAGATGAACGATCGTTTTTTTTATGCAATGTAAAATACATGTTTGGTTTATTTTCTTTTCTTCGTCCTTCTCCATTTAAACTATACGCCAATATATTAAAGCATTACCCACCGAAAGGTATAATCGGATCTAAAATTTACCCAACAAGCCTCATTATTCCAGCAGCTCCCTCCCCAATCCTCCCATTTACCTCCTCCCCACT
>NC_061840.1:3909443-3911943 GCF_019202785.1 Penaeus chinensis
TATGTTTACATGTATATACATACGTACATACATACACACACACATACACACACAAACACATACACACACACACACACATATATATATATATATATACATATATATATATACATATGTATATACATACATGCATACATACATACATACATACATACATACAAACATACAAACACACATACGTTTTCACTCTCCTTCTCCGTCACTCTCTCTCAACTCTTCCATTATCTCTCTCTCTCTCTCTCTCTCTCTCTCTCTCTCTCTCTCTCTCTCTCTCTCTCTCTCTCTCTCTCTCTCTCTCTCTCTCTCTCTCTCTCTGTCATGGAGCACAACATTTTCAGTGGCCGATGCCAGTCAGTAGATACGATCAAGGCTCTCTTTACAATGAAATGCAAATATCTTGCTAGGAAGAAGTGATGCCCGATATTCTGCATGATAAAATTATCCAAATGTTTTCCATACTCTCAGCCTAATGCTTCAATAATTAGTCCGAATTTCCATACCAAGTATCCTCCAACCCATGCATGTCGTCGTACGAGAATGCAAACAAACAAACACAAACAAACACACCAGGTAAAAGTACAGGTACTGTATGTTCACCCAAATTACGATAAACAAGCCCTAGGGTGTAAGGCAATAAGTGTGGGTAATTTTAGCGTGAGTACTGTTTAATTGCTATGAAAATTGACTCCACACACCTCCACCTGTCTAAACAACTGTTTACCATTTTGTTTACCTACTCATTGACATTATATCATTAATCTAATCAAGAACTGAAGAACTGTATGAGCAGCAGATTTGATGACAACACCCAAGTAACTTATTCGAGTAAAGGAAAAGCAAGAGAAATCATAACGATGTCACGGACGCATTCCATCTCTCTTGACCTGTGCTTCCTAAATTAAGGGTAATTATCCATGCCGTTTCTGGGGGCGAGGCGTTTTCCAAAGGTTCTGTGGACGCGTCTTGTTCGCGCCAGACCGGCAAACTGAGATTTCATTATAAGGCAAATGATGTCATGTTTCTCAGTAATATCGCAGCAACAATGTATGGTTAGCATTAAAGACTACAGAAATTATGTTTCATTTCCAGTTTTGTGATAAAGGGGAAAATGCTTCAGTTTGAATTTTTGGCAAAGGAATGTGTAAATTCTTTTCAAGAGAAAATTATATCTTATAAATATATAATTTAAAATGCTCTACAGATTAAACATCGCAAGATTTTTTTCCATTACCTTCACAAAACAAAGGGAATGGAGTAAGGAAAGAATGGTACAAAAAAATTGAGAACCATTGATCCTTACCGTCTCTGGCTTCTCCCTCAAGCAGCATTCTACATTATTTTCTTTCTCTCTTTTTCATTCATTCTCTCTGTCTATCTATCTTCCTATTTATCTCTCTCACTTTTTAATTTAATTTATTATCTCCTTTATTTACAATCTTGACTACTCCCTCTATACCCTTGTTTGTTTGTATTTGTTTTTTCCCTTGCTCTCTTTTCTTCTATATAACCGAAACGTAAGCATCATTCGTTTCCCCGGCCATTGCTAGATTATCTGAACTTTCTGACGTGAATCCACTCTGTGCTTCTGCTGCTGCGTCGAAGCCCCTTCTGCTACATCTAAGCTTCTTCTGCTACATCTATGTATCTTCTGCTACATCTAAGCCTCTTCTGCTACATCTAAGCATCTTCTGCTATATCTAAGCATCTTCTGCTACATCTAAGCCTCTTCTTCTACATCTAAGCATCTTCTGCTACATCTAAGCTTCTGCTACATCTAAACATCTGCTATATCTAAGCATCTTCTTCTGCATCTAAGCCTCAAAAACAAATTGACAAAAAAAGTAGGCAGCTAAGAGAACCTATCTTTGATCTGCGTAGAGATTGGGCCAATCGACTACTGTGACGTCATCATAATTTCCCGCCTTTTTCTGGAATTCATGCTGGGTTGGGCGATTTTTTAAGTTGAATTCAGTTGATGAAAACTATTAATCAAATGTTGCTAAAGAAAATAATAATAATATGCATCGCCTATTTAGCATACATTTCTAGAAAGTGTATCAAATAATCTTTGTTTTTTTTCCGAAATTTGACACCTTGTTCTTGTTTTATCAATTCGCTCACTCAGCATAAACACTGCATGAAAATTATTCTGAACTTCCAACTTTCATTTTTTAAAAAGAAAGATACATTTTGGGAAAAACAGATTTCTTTTCTTTATTCTTCCTCTTCTTTTTCTTATTTCTTTTCTTTATTCTTCCTCTTCTTTTTCTTCTTTCCCTTCATCTCATTTTCCTCTTCTACGCGTTCCCTTCCCCCTCCTCCTCCCTCTCCCCCTCTCCTCTTCCTTCTCCTCCTACTACTCCTTATTCTTCTTATTCTTATTATTCCTCCTCCTCCTCCTCCTCCTTCTCCCCCCATCCCCCTCCCCCTCCTCCTCCTCCTGCCTCCCCATCTCCACCTGTTCCTCCTCTCCTCATCCTCCTTCCCTTCCTCCCCCTCC
>NC_061840.1:3921943-3944443 GCF_019202785.1 Penaeus chinensis
CTGCAAGGTTCTCTTCTGTGTTTCAGGAAGTGATTGTGTTTGGGATGCTCACCTGTGACCTGAAATTGAGATGAGAGATGTCTGACGACACATCACACTCCATCGCCCACCTGCCAAACATGATGGATTGAGATATCATGAGCTAGAGGAGAGATTTGTGCGGAGCCATTTCTGCCTCAGCAGGTTACGAAGATCCTCGAGTCTGCCAAATTGTCTATCAGGCAACGATATCTCAGGATAAAATAATGAATATACTGTAAACATTGTTGACAGAGGAAGTTTCACAGTTTATCGAATAGATATTCCCAGGATTTGCTAAACAATTAGAGGAGGAGGGCACTGGAGCACTCGTTTCAACCCAACAAGGTGGGGGTGACAATATAGCTTTCCTGAAGTACAGCCTAAACTTTCTGATCCGTATGGTGGCCGAAGCTCGGGGCAACTAAGTCTCCATCACATTCAGGAGGTATTCACATGCCAACTTTTCAGGTTTACCGCTTGGGGTTCCTGCAGATCCTTCACAAGTGACTGATGGGCAACACACTCTGTGATATTTGAGACCAAGGCCACAGGCAAGGCTGTAGAGATTAAATCTATTGGAGACAATCACGAAAACTTGTATCTTGTTTGAAATCATCGTCATTCCCTTACCATCACTTGCATGCACCACAACAGGAAACTGGTACTCAAGATCACGAATATAAGTACTTGTAAGATACTTCCAATCAGGGATATCAAAAAGGTGCAGATCAAGCCTGCATTCTGGCAGTCCAAGGTGGAAGTCATTTACCATGTCAGTGCCGGAAATAAAGGTCACTGACTCACCTGACAATGAGCTCATGGATTATGAAGAGGATGCAACCAGTAACCAGTCCCAAAGATCTAGTGATACACAGAGAAGGTCAAGCAGTTCTTCACCACTTCGACCACAGTTCCGCCAGTCAATCCCAGACATTCATATCGAAACAGTAGACTACCAAAGAGTACCAGAATATGAGACTCAAGCACAATACTCAGACAATGTTTTTGATGATTCTCAGAATGAAGAATTCTTCAGCATTGATGCTGAAGGCAAGTCAAGGCGCAAGTCCAATGAAGAGACTTCGTCAGATGTCCAGGGAAGATATCTCACAGAAGTTCTTAATACCAAGAGTCGAAGATCCTTCAGTGACAGTTCACCAGAGAGATATGGTCGAAGAAAGTCAATTGCTGAACTAACACCTGAGATGAAAGCTCGCATTTCTGTGTTTGAAGAAATAACGGACTTCCAGGGAGATATGGCTGTCCCCAGTCACCTGACTGAGGTAGAGGTCAGGAGAGTCAGTGTTGACTATGGTCAAGATCAGGATATTGAGATGAGCTCTGATGATGTCTTCAGCCCAAGCACCAAAGGCTCTTCCCGACGTTTGTCAACACAAGGAGATGGTCTTGAGAGGCGAAAGTCAATCAAGGACAAGATTCTAAATATAGAACGAAGGAAATCCCTCCGAGACGAATCTATTGATATGCCGGACGAGTATTTAGAAGTGGATCCAGCATCAGGAGGAAAAAGAAGTAGACCTTCCGAGGAAGAAATATTAGTCACAGAACGCAGAAGGTCAACTGGAGGTGAGCTGGTGGACATCAAGCGCAGGAAGTCAATAAAAGAAGATAATCTAGAGAATTTGCAAAGGAGGAAGAGTAAGGACACAAGTGCAGAAAGAAAGTTAAGCAGAGACGAAATCCAAGCTCTAAATCAAAGAAGATCATCAACCAAAGGTGAATTACAGGACAAGGATAGGAGAATGAGCAAAGAAGAAATCATGACCTCAAAACGTAGAAGATCAACACGAGCTGAATTACAAGAATTAGAAGGAGAAAGACTCAGCAAAGGTGAAATACAAGAACTCAAGAGAAGGAAATCATCCCATGGTAGTTCCCATGATGCAGATGGTAGCAGCCGTCGTGAAAGTGTAAATTCTGAAGATCCAAATATTCAGGCAGCTCTGAAGGCCCAGTTGGGGACTCTCCTCTTGCTCCCAGAAGCAGGTAATGATAACTATGAAACCTTTAGGGAAACAACAGAAGAAACTATTACTCCTGAAGTTATGGCCCGAAGCTTCAGTGAGTTGGAGGCTTCAGAGGGAGTAGATGATGCAGAATTAGAAGAACAATATTTGAGGGCCATATCTCCCTACCTGAAGTATCGTAAGTCCATCAGTGAATTAGAACCTTACATGCAGTTCCAGGATGAAGCTACTAAAATTCAAGCTCAACTGTCAGCCAGCAAAGAAAGTCAGGATGGTGATGAAGGTTCTTCATCGAGACAAAATGCTGAGGAGATGCACAAATCAAGCATAATTTCTGAAAACAATGACTTAACTTCAGGTAGTGAAAATGAGTCAGACCTAGATGTGAAATGGGAGGTTAATGAAACTGATAATTATGAGCCTGTCAGTGATACTGTGTCTGACTTAGGTAGACGAGAATCCACTGGAGTATCTAGAGGTGACCCAGAGCCAAAACTTGTCACCTACCAAACAGTAAACACAGATGCTGGAAATGGAAAGCAATTATCTCGCAGTAATTCTCTTCGCAGGCGCAGCTCAATACCAGTGGTTGATGTAGAGCCAGAACTACAAGCTCTTAGATCACAACGATATCTGAAAATTGCAAGCCAGCAAACAGAAGAACTCTCCATGGATAAAGTTGATGGGTCTGGAATATCTTCTTCTGATGCAATAGCACAAAGTCCATCAAAGAATTCCTTGCCAGATGTTGAGGAACAGCGCTCTCAAACGTCTAACACTGAAGTTCGTAGATCATTCTCTGCACCATCAGAGAATCAAGCTGTTGACACGCCTACAAGTGATCTGGAAACCAATTACAAAGATAATGAAATAATTAACACAAGTCCTAATAACCAGTCAAATCTTGATATTGAGTGGAACTTTGATAAGCCTGTTAGAGTTCGAAAGCTTTCCAATATTCCTCCAGATGACAATGAATATTTGACCCACAGGTCAAGTGGACCTAAATATCTAAATGTGCAAATTGAAGAGGCCCTGGGAGGAAGTGAGATTACTGAGAGGAGAAAGTCTATCAGTGATGTGTTCCCTGAAATTGACTTCCGGAGACCAAGTAGCATTGGGGCAACACTCAATACTATAAATGGTGAAAGTGAGGCAGATCTAGTGCAAGATGAAGAAGTTTCCACCACTAATAACTCTTCCCCCTCAGTGGCAGATGTTCAGTCAACAGTGTTCTCGTTACCTGACTTGAATGCTTTCATGACAGCACCCAGACCAGAACTAAGTTCTGAGAACCAGGCTCGCAAAAGTTCAGTTTCTAACTTATTACATGATGGTCAAAGCCGAAAAAGTTCTATTTCAGACCATTCACCTCAGACAAAGAGTCGCAAAAATTCTGTTTCAGACCATTCACCTCAGACAAAGAGTCGCAAAAGTTCTGTTTCAGACCATTCACCTCAGACAAAGAGTCGCAAAAGTTCTGTTTCAGACCATTCACCTCAGACAAAGAGTCGCAAAAGTTCTCAATCCAATCTGTCACCAGAAACACAGAGTCGCAAAAGCTCTGTTTCAGACCAGTCACCTGAGAACCAAAGCCGGAGAGGCTCAGTCTCACCCAATGCACAAAGTCGTAGAAATTCATCATTGTCACCACAGAGACGCAAGAGCACAGCTGGTGGTGATTTTTTGTTCACACAGCCTCGCAAATCAATTGCAGAACTAACTCCAGCCATGTTAGCCAAAATAGCAAAGTTTGAACCCGTAGCTGATAATGATTCACCTATAACTGACGAAACACAAGATTCTGATTTCCAAAGAGGTCAGTCATTACCCATGAATATGCCAGACATCCAGATTCAGACACCAAGTAGTGAGTCTGATAATGAAGATGAGGACAGACAAGACCCAAGTCTTTCACATGGGATGGCCATACATGATGAGTCTTCAGAAATGGAATATCACAGCATACCAAGGGAAAGGGCCAGGCAGTTGTCAATTGATGAGGAACTGTTGATATTAGAGCGGAGGTTGTCACAGACTGGAGATTTTCCGGTTGTTGGTGAAAATACAGACTTCAAAAGACGTAGATCTGCAGCAAGTGAGACTTCAGATATTAAGAGAAGGAAGTCAAGTATGGGAGAGGAGGATGATACAAGCACAGGGGAAATACTTCACTTGGAGCAGAGAAGACTTACAAGACATGAAATTCCTGAAATATCTGACATGGAAAGACAAGGATCTGATCGCCGAGGTTCTACTTTCAGTAACAGCTCAAGCTCTGAACACCAAGATTCTGCAGTGAGCAATATTTTAACCTCTGTGCGTCGAGGTTCTGCCATGAGTAACACCACTTCTGAACGGCGAGGTTCTGCAATAAGTAACATCTCAGCCTCTGAAAGGCGAGGTTCTACCAAGGGTAACATCACTTCTGAACGACGAGGATCAGCCATGAGTAACATTTCAGCCTCTGAAAGGCGAGGCTCTGCCGTGAGTAGTACTTCAGCCTCCGAAAGGCAAGGATCTTCCAAGAGTAACATCACTTCTGAACGGCGAGGTTCTGCTATGAGTAACATTTCTGTTTCTGAACGACGAGGATCTGCCATGAGTAATATTCCAGCCTCTGAACGGCGAGGTTCTGCTATGAGTAACATCTCTGCTTCTGAACGACGAGGATCTGCCATGAGTAATATTCCAGCCTCTGAACGGCGAGGTTCTGCTATGAGTAACATCTCTGCTTCTGAACGACGAGGATCTGCCATGAGTAATATTCCAGCCTCTGAACGGCGAGGTTCTGCTATGAGTAACATCTCTGCTTCTGAACGACGAGGATCTGCCATGAGTAACATTTCAACCTCTGAAAGGCGAGGTTCTGGTGTAAGTAATATTTCAGCCTCCGAAAGGCGAGGTTCTACCAAGAGTAACATCACTTCTGTAAGGCGAGGTTCTGCGATGAGTAACATTTCTGTTTCTGAACGACGAGGATCTGCCATGAGTAATATTCCAGCCTCCAAACGGCGAGGTTCTGCCATGAGTAACATCTCAGCCTCCGAAAGGCGAGGTTCTGCCGCGAGTAATATCTCTGAAATGGAACGTCGTGACTCAGCTACAAGTGACGTCTCCAACAAGCAACGTCGAAGCTCAGCCAGAAGTGATGTTTCTAACAAACAACGTCGAGATTCGGCTAAAAGTGACATTTCTAATAAGCAACGACGAAGCTCAGCTAAAAGTGACATCTCTGATAAGAAACGCCGAAGCTCTGCCAGAAGTGATGTTTCACACATGAAACGACGAAGCTCTGCTAGAAGTGACATATCTGATGCGCAACGGCGAGGCTCTGCTGTAAGTAACAGTTCTGCTCGAAGTCAAGAGATTGATGTAGAAGGTGAATATTATGATAATGAACAGTATGAAGAGGAATATACTGGTGAAGAGGAAGAATATTATGAAGCGGAAGATGTAGGAGACCAGGATGAAGAATATTTTGAAGAGGAAGAAGTAGAAGGCGAAGAGGAATGTGCAGAGGATGAAGAAGTAGAAGGCGAAGAGGAATATGTAGAGGATGAAGAAGTAGAAGGCGAAGAGGAATATGTAGAGGATGAAGAAGTTGAATACTATGAAGAAGAGGGTGAAGCAGAAGAGGCTGAGGAATATTATGAAGAAGAGGGTGAAATCGAAGAAGGGGAAGAATATTACGAAGAAGAGGGTGAAGCAGAGGAAGGTGAAGAGTATTATGAAGAAGAAGAGGGTGAAGCAGAGGAAGGCGAAGAATATTATGAGGAAGAAGAGGGTGAAGTAGAGGAAGGTGAAGAATATTACGAAGAGGGCGAAGTGGAGGAAGATGAAGAATATTACAAAGAAGAGGGTGAAGTGGGGGATGAAGAATATTACGAAGAAGAGGGCGAGGCAGAAGAAATCGATGAATATTATGAAGAGGGTGAAGTAGAGGAAGGTGAACATCATGAAGAGGGTGAAGCAGGAGAGCCAGAGGAATATGATGAAGAGGAAGGTGAAGTAGAAGTTGATGCGCACCATGAACAAGACGATGATCAGCCTGATGAAGATCAAGGACATGGTCAAGCTGGTCAAGTCAGTGATTCTGATGAAAATGTAAAATATCTTAAAGAGGAAGTTGATGATAATGATTTAGAATACACACGGCCTCGTACACCAGATAGGAGATACCTAGAATCACTCAGTGACACACAGGAAGTGGATGATATTCCACAAGATCAATCAGAGAACCTAACCAAAGAACAAGATGAACAATATCTACGAGCAGCTTCTCCTTATCTGAAATATCGCAAGTCAATTAGTGACCTTGAACCTTACCTCGATTTCAAGAAAGAGGTTAGTGACCTTAAACCAGAAATCCAGGCCCAATTTTTGAGCAGTCATGAAAATGGTCACGATGAAGAACAAAGCCAAGCACACAGAAAATCAACAGAGTCTGCAGAATCCAGTATTCGTCGGTCTTCACAGACCTCACTATCAGAAAGAGTCTCCAGAAATTCGAGAGGAGCAACACCAGACATAGAAATTAACCCCCAGGAGCTACCGACATTTGAGATTCACGACCCAAGCACTGACTCAGAAACAGAAGGGGCAGCAACATTGAATATACCAAAATCACAAGAAGAACCAAGAAAATCGATTGGGAGTGATGTCTTGCAGTTTCTGCTGAGGAGATTCAGTAGTCAACCTATACCAGACCATCAAAACCTACCAAATGAAGACAGGGAGAATTCAGAGTTACAAACTGAGCAGTATGAAGAAAAACGCAAATCAATTCAGTACAACAGTTCAGACAGTGAGACAGATCTAAAAGTAAAATGGGGAGTTAATCTGGGTACAGAGAATTCTAAAGTTCAAGAAATTGTAGGTGAAGCTGCAACCCGACGCAAGAGCAGTGCAGTGAATCCAGAACTTCTTGCCTCTGAACTGATTGATGAACTTGAAAATCAGAGAAAGAAAAGCCTTAGTGAAAATAAACTAGGAGATATTGAGGCATATCATTCTCTTCCTGAAGATGAGCAAGACATGGGAAACCAGGTATTGGAAACAGAATGGAAACCTCAGCCACTTCCTCGTAAGTCTTTCAGCCATGAAGCACAACTGCATGAAAAGAACATCAAGGATGCTCATGATGTAGAGTCAGATTCACAAGACATTGATATTGAAGTTTACAGAAGAGTTTCCTCCACCTCCACAGACACAAAGGAAAAGCTCGCAACATCACCTGTTAGTTCACCTGGTGAATTTAATACTCACTATTCACCACGAGGATCATCTGCTGGAAGAGATTCATCAGCTGGTCTTGAAACTGCATTGTCACCAAGGCACTCAGTAGCAAGCATAGTGTCAGAATCCAAATCAGAATCTAGGAAATATTCACATGACCTGTCATCAAATACTGATTCTCTAGACATACAAGATATGCCAAATCTTCGTCGCCGTTCAATAGTTAGGCTTGAACCAGAACTAAACTATCCTACTTCAGATGATGAAGACACAAATTCAACAGGAAGTACTGAAGGTCTTCAAAGGAAGAAATTCAGTGTTAATTCTAATGATCTCCAGTTGATTGACCAAGCTGGTTTAGAAGCGATGGTTCGTAGACTGAGTAGTCAACCAATACCTACCCACAGAGACAGTATAAACCAAATGGAAGATGAATTACAAAGTGTTGCCAATGTCGCAGATCCAGAAGATGACATTTCTTCTAGGAATAATAGTTTAGCACTGGAAAAAATAATTGATGAACAGCTAAAATCTCCAAGGGGTTCAACAGCTCACGAAACAACAGCAAAGACAGATCTTGAAACTATAATAATGGAAACCTTAAAATCACCAAGGGGGTCAATCATAGGGTCACAAAAAGGATCACCTGCCCTGTCCCCAAGGGCCTCATCAGCAGGTCTGCAATATAAACTCTCTCCCCGTAATTCTTCTGATCTGATAGACCAAGAAACATTAGTGAAAGACAACCAACCTGAGATAGAAGAAGCTGGAGGTCTGGGAACTGAAGATGAACAGAAAGCAGGAGGCCAGCCCCATCAATCAATTGGAGTGGAGATATTAAACTTCTTGGCTCGTAGGCTTAGTAGCCAACCAACACCTGAACTTGCTTCTGAAAATAGAGATGAGAATACCGAGTCAGTTGAAGAATCAACAGAAGTTCTGACTGACATTCCATCAGTTACAGAGCCTTCAGTAAGTCTAGGAGTACTGGAATCACCAAGGGGATCAGTTGCAGGACTAGATGTTGAGATGATACCATCAGGCAGGTCACCAAGAGGTTCATCTGTAACAATAGATTCAAGAAGATCATCTAGAGCCTCTTCTGCAGGAACAGAGAGAGTAAAATCACCAAGAGGATCTTCTGCAGGATTTGAATCAGAAAAGTCACCAAGAGGCTCGTCTGCTGGACTTGTAGCTGGAAATTATAGTACTGAGTCTGTTGAAGGATCAGTGGAAGATCTGACTGACATTCCATCAGTCAAAGAACCTTCAGTAAGTCTAGGCGTCATGGAATCACCAAGAGGATCTGTTGCTGAGCTAGATGTTGAAATGATACCATCTGTAAGGTCTCCAAGAGGCTCATCTGCAGGACTGGATTCAAGAAGGTCATCTAAAGCCTCTTCTATAGGGCCAGAAAGAGTAAGATCACCAAGAGGATCTTCTGCAGGACTGGAAGCAGAAAGGTCAACAAGAGGCTCATCTGCAGGACTTGAAGCAGAGAGGTCACCAAGAGGGTCTTCTGCAGGACTGGAAGCAATGAGGTCACCCAGAGGCTCATCTGCAGGACTTGAAGCAGAGAGGTCACCAAGAGGGTCTTCTGCAGGACTGGAAGCAATGAGGTCACCCAGAGGCTCATCTGCAGGACTTGAAGCAGAAAGGTCACCAAGAGGATCTTCTGCTGGATTGGTAGCAGAAAGGTCACCTAGAGGCTCATCTGCAGGAATAGACTCAAGAAGGTCATCTAGGGCCTCTGCAGGACCAGAAAGAATAAAATCGCCAAGAGAGTCCTCAGTAGGATTGGAAGCAGAAAGGTCACCAAGAGGTTCATCTGCAGGGATAGACACAAGAAGGTCATCTAGAACCTCTTCTACAGGACTGGAAAAAGGAAGATCACCAAGAGGGTCTAATGCTGGACTGGAAATAAATAGGTCACCAGAAAGGTCTCTGGAGGCTTCCTCTGCCAGACCAGAAGCAGGCATCATGGAATCACTAAGAGGATCTGTAATAGAACTGGACATGCAGTTGATATCTGAAAAATCTTCAAGAGACTCAAGGTCATCTAGCACATTTTCTTCAGGTTTAGAAAAAGGGAGATCGCCTAGGGGGTCCTCTGCAGGATTGGAAGAAGAAAGTATAGATACAAAGTCAGTGGAAGTAAGAGATCTGAATGAGATTCCACAAATGGAAGAATTGTCAGTAAGTTTAGGCGTCCTAGAATCGCCAAGGGGATCTACTGCAGGACTGGACACTCAGGTGACACTATATGAAAGGTCACCAAGAAACTCCTCTGCAGGGATAGATTCAAGAAGGTCGTCTAGAGCTTCTGTAGGAGCAGAAAGAGGAAGATCACCAAGAGGCTCTTCTGTAGGACTGGAATCGGAAAGGTCACCGAGGGGATCTTCTGTAGGTCTGGAAGAAGAAAGGTCGCCCAGAGGCTCTACTGTAGGTCTGGAAGCAAAAAGGTCACCTAGAGGCTCATTTGCAGGACTGGAAGCAGAAAGGTCACACAGAAGCTCTTCCGCAGGGTTGGAAGCAGAAAGGTCTCCCAGAGGTTCTTCTGCAGGACTGGAAGGAGAAAGGTTACCAAGAGGCTCTTCTGCAGGACTAGAAGCAGAAAGGTCACCCAGGGGCTCCTCTGTAGGACTGGAAGCAGAAAGGTCACCAAGAGGCTCATCTGCAGGAAGAGACTCAAGAAGATCATCTAGAGCCTCTTCTCCAGGACTTGAAAGAGGAAAAACACCTAGAGGGTCCTCTGCAGGATTAGAAACTGGAAGGTCTGCAACAGAGTCTTATGTTGAACTAGAAGCAGAAAGTGAAGATTACGTGGTAGTGAGAGATCTGAATCACATTCCACAGGTGGAAGAGTTATCAGTGCATCTAGGTGTCCTGGAATCACCAAGAGGATCTGTTGCTGGACTGGACATTGAGATGATGCCATCTGAAAGACCAACTTCAGGCATGGATTCAAGAAGGTCATCTTCAGAAGCAGGTAGGTCACAAAGAGGTTCATCTGCAGGATTAGAATCAAGGTCACAAAGAGACTCGTCTGCAGGATTAGTAACACCAAGAGGATCCACTGTAGGACTTGATACAGAAAATTCAACAAGAAATTCTCTTGAAGGACTGGAAGTAGAAAGATTACCAAAACGATCTTCCACTGAGCTTGAAATGGAAGAGTCTCGAGGAGCCTCTGCTGGACTAGAAGCAGAAAGTCAACCTCGTCAGTCAATTGGAGCAGAAATATTCAATTTCTTGACTCGTAGGCTTAGTAGGCAACCTACACCTGAAATTGTAGCTGGAGATAATAGTTTTAAGTCAATTGAAGGATCAATGGAAGACCTGACTGACATTCCATTAGTCAAAGAACCTCCTGTAAATCTAGGCATCCTGGAATCACCAAGGGGGTCGGTTGCTGGGCTAGATGTTGAGATGATACCATCCGTAAGGTCTCCAAGAGGCTCCTCTGCAGGACTGGACTCACGAAAGTCGTCTAAAGCCTCTTCTACAGGACCAGAAAGAGTAAGATCACCAAGAGGCTCCTCTGCAGGACTGGAAGCAGAAAGGTCACCAAGAGGCTCATCTGCAGGACTTGAAGCAGAGAGGTCACCAAGAGGGTCTTCTGCAGGACTGGAAGCAAAAAGGTCCCCAAGAGGTTCATATGCAGGACTTGAAACAGAAAGGTCACCAAGAGGCTCATCTGCAGGACTAGAAGCAGGGAGGTCACCAAGAGGCTCATCTGCAGGACTTGAAGCAGAAAGGTCACCAAGAGGCTCATATGCAGGACTTGAAGCAGAAAGGTCACCAAGAAGCTCATCTGCTGGACTGGAAGCAGAAAGGTCACCAAGAGGATCTTATGCAGGACTTGAAACAGAAAGGTCACCAAGAGGCTCATCTGCAGGACTGGAAGCAGGGAGGTCACCAAGAGGCTCATCTGCAGGACTTGAAGCAGAAAGGTCACCAAGAGGCTTATATGCTGGACTGGAAGATGAAAGGTCACCACGAGGCTCATTTGCTGGACTGGAAGCAGAAAGGTCACCAAGAGGATCTTATGCTGGACTGGAAGCAGAAAGGTCACCAAGAGGCTCATCTGCTGGACTTGAACCAGAAAGGTCACCAAGAGGATCTTATGCTGGACTGGAAGATGAAAGATCACCAAGAGGCTCATATGCAGGACTTGAAGCAGAAAGGTCACCAAGAGGATCTTATACTGGACTGGAAGCAGAAAGGTCACCAAGAGGCTCATATGCAGGCCTTGAAGCAGAAAATTCACCAAGAGGATCTTATGCTGGACTGGAAGCAGAAAGGTCACCAAGAGGCTCATCTGCAGGACTGGAAGCAGAAAGGTCACCAAGAGGATCTTATGCTGGACTGGAAGATGAAAGGTCAACAAGAGGCTCCTCTGCAGGACTGGGCTCACGAAAGTCGTCTAAAGCCTCTTCTACAGGACCAGAAAGAGTAAGATCACCAAGAGGCTCCTCTGCAGGACTGGAAGCAGAAAGGTCACCAAGAGGCTCATCTGCAGGACTGGAAGCAGGGAGGTCACCAAGAGGCTCATCTGCAGGACTTGAAGCAGAAAGGTCACCAAGAGGATCTTATGCAGGACTTGAAACAGAAAGGTCACCAAGAGGCTCATCTGCAGGACTGGAAGCAGGGAGGTCACCAAGAGGCTCATCTGCAGGACTTGAAGCAGAAAGGTCACCAAGAGGCTCATATGCTGGACTGGAAGATGAAAGGTCACCACGAGGCTCATTTGCTGGACTTGAACCAGAAAGGTCACCAAGAGGATCTTATGCTGGACTGGAAGATGAAAGATCACCAAGAGGCTCATATGCAGGCCTTGAAGCAGAAAATTCACCAAGAGGATCTTATGCTGGACTGGAAGCAGAAAGGTCACCAAGAGGCTCATCTGCAGGACTGGAAGCAGAAAGGTCACCAAGAGGATCTTATGCTGGACTGGAAGATGAAAGGTCAACAAGAGGCTCATCCGCTGGACTTGTAGCTGGGGATTACAATACTGAGTCAGTTGAAGAATTGATGGAAGACCTGACTGACATTCCATCAGTCAAAGAACCTTCAGTAAGTCTAGGTGTTCTGGAATCACCAAGGGGGTCGGTTGCTGGGTTAGATGTTGAGATGATACCATCCGTAAGGTCTCCGAGAGGCTCATCTGCAGGACTGGATTCAAGAAGGTCATCTAAAGCCTCTTCTACAGGGCCAGAAAGAGTACGATCACCAAGAGGATCTTCTGCAGGACTAGAAGCAGAAAGGTCCCCAAGAGGCTCATATGCAGGACTTGAAACAGAAAGGTTACCAAGAGGCTCATCTGCAGGACTGGAAGCAGAAAGGTCACCAAGAGGCTCATCTGCTGGACTGGAAACAGAAAGGTCACCAAGAGGCTCATCTGCTGGACTGGAGGCAGAAAGGTCACCAAGAGGCTCGTCTGCAGGACTTGAAGCAGAAAGATCACCAAGAGGATCTTATGCAGGACTTGAAGCAGAAAGGTCACCAGGAAGCTCAAGAAGGTCTTCCAGAGCCACTTCTGCAGAACCAGAAATAGAAAGATCACCGAGAGGATCTTATGCTGGACTGGAAGCAGAAAGGTCACCAAGAGGCTCATCTGCTGGACTGGAAGCAGAAAGGTCACCAAGAGGCTCATCTGCTGGACTGGAAGCAGAAAGGTCACCAAGAGGCTCGTCTGCAGGACTTGAAGCAAAAAGATCACCAAGAGGATCTTATGCTGGACTGGAAGCAGAAAGGTCACCAAGAGGCTCATCTGCTGGACTGGAAGCAGAAAGGTCACCAAGAGGATCTTATGCTGGATTGGAAGCAGAAAGGTCACCAAGATGCTCATCTGCTGGACTGGAGGCAGAAAGGTCACCAAGAGGCTCATCTGCTGGACTGGAAGCAGAAAGGTCACCAAGAGGCTCGTCTGCAGGACTTGAAGCAGAAAGGTCACCAAGAGGCTCATCTGCTGGACTGGAAGTAGAAAGATCACCAAGAGGCTCGTCTACAGGACTTGAAGCAGAAAGATCACCAAGAGGATCTTATGCAGGACTGGAAGCAGAAAGGTCACCAAGAGGATCTTATGCTGGACTGGAAGCAGAAAGGTCACCAAGAGGCTCATCTGCAGGACTGGAAGCAGAAAGGTCACCAAGAGGCTCATCTGCAGGACTAGGAGCAGAAAGGTCACCAAGAGGCTCATCTGCTGGACTGGAAGCAGAAAGGTCACCAAGAGGCTCATCTGAAGGACTTGAAGCAGAAAGGTCACCAAGAGGCTCATCTGCTGGACTGGAAGCAGAAAGGTCACCAAGAGGCTCATATGCAGGACTAGAAGCAGAAAGGTCACCAAGAGGCTCATCTGCAGGACTGGAAGCAGAAAGGTCACCAAGAGGTTCAGCTGCAGGACTTGAAGCAGAAAGGTCACCAAGAGGCTCATCTGCTGGACTGGAAGCAGAAAGGTCACCAAGAGGATCTTATGCTGGATTGGAAGCAGAAAGGTCACCAAGATGCTCATCTGCTGGACTGGAGGCAGAAAGGTCACCAAGAGGCTCATCTGCTGGACTGGAAGCAGAAAGGTCACCAAGAGGCTCATCTGAAGGACTTGAAGCAGAAAGATCACCAAGAGGATCTTATGCAGGACTGGAAGCAGAAAGGTCACCAAGAGGATCTTATGCTGGGCTGGAAGCAGAAAGGTCACCAAGAGGCTCATCTGCAGGACTGGAAGCAGAAAGGTCACCAAGAGGTTCAGCTGCAGGACTTGAAGCAGAAAGGTCACCAAGAGGCTCGTCTACAGGACTTGAAGCAGAAAGATCACCAAGAGGATCTTATGCAGGACTGGAAGCAGAAAGGTCACCAAGAGGATCTTATGCTGGACTGGAAGCAGAAAGGTCACCAAGAGGCTCGTCTGCAGGACTGGAAGCAGAAAGGTCACCAAGAGGATCTTATGCTGGATTGGAAGCAGAAAGGTCACCAAGAGGCTCATCTGCTGGACTGGAAGCAGAAAGGTCACCAAGAGGCTCGTCTGCTGGACTGGAAGCAGAAAGGTCACCAAGAGGATCTTATGTTGGACTGGAAGATGAAAGGTCACCAAGAGGCTCATCTGCAGGACTGGAAGCAGAAAGATCACCAAGAGGATCTTATGCAGGACTGGAAGCAGAAAGGTCACCAAGAGGCTCGTCTGCAGGACTTGAAGCAGAAAGATCACCAAGAGGCTCTTATGCAGGACTGGAAGCTGAAAGGTCACCAAGAGGCTCATCTGCAGGACTTGAAGCAGAAAGGTCACCAAGAGGATCTTATGCTGGACTGGAAGCAGAAAGGTTATCAAGAGGCTCATATGCTGGACTGGAAGCAGAAAGGTCACCAAGAGGTTCAGCTGCAGGATTGGAAGCAGAAAGGTCACCAAGAGGATCTTATGCAGGACTGGAAGCAGAAAGGTCACCAAGAGGCTCATCTGCTGGACTGAAAGCAGAAAGGTCACCAAGAGGATCTTATGCTGGACTGGAAGCAGAAAGGTCACCAAGAGGCTCATGTGCTGGACTGGAAGCAGAAAGGTCACCAAGAGGTTCAGCTGCAGGACTGGAAGCAGAAAGGTCACCAAGAGGATCTTATGCTGGACTGGAAGCAGAAAGGTCACCAAGAGGCTCGTCTGCAGGACTGGAAGCAGAAAGGTCACCAAGAGGATCTTATGCTGGATTGGAAGCAGAAAGGTCACCAAGAGGCTCATCTGCTGGACTGGAAGCAGAAAGGTCACCAAGAGGCTCATATGCTGGACTGGAAGCAGAAAGGTCACCAAGAGGTTCAGCTGCAGGACTGGAAGCAGAAAGGTCACCAAGAGGATCTTATGCTGGACTGGAAGCAGAAAGGTCACCAAGAGGCTCGTCTGCAGGACTGGAAGCAGAAAGGTCACCAAGAGGATCTTATGCTGGATTGGAAGCAGAAAGGTCACCAAGAGGATCTTATGCTGGACTAGAAGCAGAAAAGTCACCAAGAGGATCATCTGCTGGACTGGAAGCAGAAAGGTCACCAAGAGGCTCATCTGCTGGACTGGAAGCAGAAAGGTCACCAAGAGGCTCATCTGCTGGACTGGAAACAATGAGGTCACCGAGATCTTATGCTGGACTGGAAGCAGAAAGGTCACCAAGAGGATCTTATGCTGGACACGAAGCAGAAAGGTCACCAAAAGGCTCGTCTGCAGGACTTGAAGCAGAAAGATCACCAAGAGGATCTTATGCAGGACTGGAAACAGAAAGGTCACCAAGAGGTTCATCTGCTGGACTGGAAGCAGAAAGGTCACCAAGAGGATCTTATGCTGGACTGGCAGCAGAAAGGTCACCAAGAGGCTCATCTGCTGGACTGGAAGCAGAAAGGTCACCAAGAGGATCATATGCAGGACTTGAAGCAGAAAGGTCACCAAGAGGATCTTATGCTGGACTGGAAGCAGAAAGGTCACCAAGAGGCTCATATGCAGGCCTTGAAGCAGAAAACTCACCAAGAGGCTCATCTGCAGGACTTGAAGCAGAAAGGTCAACAAGAGGCTCATCTGCTGGACTGGAAGCAGAAAGGTCACCAAGAGGATCTTATGCTGGACTAGAAGATGAAAGGTCAACAAGAGGCTCATCCGCTGGACTTGTAGCTGGGGATTACAATACTGAGTCAGTTGAAGAATTGATGGAAGACCTGACTGACATTCCATCTGTCAAAGAACCGTCAGTAAGTCTAGGTGTTCTGGAATCACCAAGAGGGTCGGTTGCTGGGTTAGATGTTGAAATGATACCATCCGTAAGAGGCTCATCTGCAGGACTGGATTCAAGAAGGTCATCTAAAGCCTCTTCTACAGGGCCAGAAAGAGTAAGATCACCAAGAGGATCTTCTGCAGGACTGGAAGCAGAAAGGTCACCAAGAGGCTCATCTGCAGGACTGGATTCAAGAAGGTCATCTAAAGCCTCTTCTACAGGGCCAGAAAGAGTAAGATCACCAAGAGGATCTTCTGCAGGACTGGAAGCAGAAAGGTCACCAAGAGGCTCATCTGCAGGACTGGATTCAAGAAGGTCATCTAAAGCCTCTTCTACAGGGCCAGAAAGAGTAAGATCACCAAGAGGCTCATCTGCAGGACTTGAAGCAGAAAGGTCACCAAGAGGGTCGTCTGCAGGACTGGAAGCAGAGAGGTCACCAAGAGGCTCATCTGCGGGACTGGAAGCAGAAAGGTCACCAAGAGGCTCATCTGCAGGACTGGAAGCAGAAAGGTCACCAAGAGGATCTTCTGCAGGACTGGAAGCAGATAGGTCACCAAGAGGCTCATCTGCAGGGCTGGAAGCAGAAAGGTCACCAAGAGGCTCATCTGCAGGACTGGAAGCAGAAAGGTCACCAAGAGGCTCATATGCAGGACTGGAAGCAGAAAGGTCACCAAGAGGCTCATCTGCAGGACTGGAAGCAGAAAGGTCACCAAGATGCTCATCTGCAGGACTTGAAGCAGAAAGGTCACCAAGAGGATCTTATGCTGGACTGGAAGCAGAAAGGTCACCAGGAAGCTCAAGAAGGTCTTCCAGAGCCACTTCTGCAGAACCAGAAATAGAAAGATCACCGAGAGGATCTTCTGTTGGCCTTGAAGCAGAAAGATCACCAGGAGGTTCAAGAAGGTCTTCCAGGGCCTCTTCTGCAGAACCAGAAATAGAAAGGTCACCAAGAGGATCTTATACTGGACTGGAAGTAGAAAGGTCCGTTGAAGGGTCAATGGAAGACCTGACTGACATTCCATCAGTCAAAGAACCTTCAGTAAGTCTAGGTGTTCTGGAATCACCAAGAGGGTCGGTTGCTGGGTTAGATGTTGAAATGATACCATCCGTAAAGTCTCCGAGAGGCTCATCTGCAGGACTGGATTCAAGAAGGTCATCTAAAGCCTCTTCTACAGGGCCAGAAAGAGTTCGATCACCAAGAGGCTCATCTGCAGGACTTGAAGCAGAAAGGTCACCAAGAGGCTCATATGCAGGACTTGAAGCAGAAAGGTCACCAAGAGGCTCATCTGCTGGACTGGAAGCAGAAAGCTCACCAAGAGGCTCATCTGCAGAACTGGAAGCAGAAAGGTCACCAAGAGGATCTTCAGCAGGACTAGAATTAGAAAGGTCACCAAGAAGCTCAAGAAGATCCTCCAGAGCCACTTCTGCAGAACCAGAAACAGAAAGGTCACCAAGAGGTTCATCTGCAGGACTTGTGGGGATGGAAATAGAAACAGAAAACCAACCTCGCCAATCGATTGGAGCAGAAATATTACATTTCTTAACTCGTAGGCTTAGTAGCCAACCTGCATCCAAACCTGATGAAAATAGACCTGAAGGCTCTGTGGAGGATCTGACTGAGAAAAATCTTCCAGTAAGTCTAGGCGTCCTTCAATCACCAAGGGGTTCTACTGCGGGACTGGATGTTAACATGATACCACCTGGAAGGTCCCCAAGAGGCCCATTTGCAGAAACAGACTCAAGAAGATCATCTAGAGCCTCTTCTGCAGATCCAGAAAGAGTAAAATCACCAAGAGGATCTTATGCTGGACTGGAAGCAGAAAGGTCACCAAGAGGCTCATCTGCTGGACTTGAAACAGAGAGGTCACCAAGAGGCTCATCTGCAGGACTAGAAGCAGAAAGGTCACCAAGAAGATCTTATGCTGGACTAGAAGCAGAAAGGTCACCAAGAGGCTCATCTGCTGGACTGGAAGCAGAAAGGTCACTAAGAGGCTCATCTGCTGGACTGGAAGCAGAAAGGTCACCAAGAGGCTCATCTGCTGGACTGGAAGCAGAAAGGTCACCAAGAGGATCTTATGCTGGACTGGAAGCAGAAAAGTCACCAAGAGGATCTTATGCTGGACTGGAAGCAGAAAAGTCACCAAGAGGATCTTATGCTGGACTGGAATCAGAAAGGTCACCAAGAGGCTCATCTGCAGGACTGGAAGCAGAAAGGTCACCAAGAGGATCTTATGCCGGACTAGAAGCAGAAAGGTCACTAAGAGGCTCATCTGCCGGACTGGAAGCAGAAAGATCACCAAGAGGCTCATCTGCTGGACTGGAAGCAGAAAGATCACCAAGAGGCTCATCTGCTGGACTGGATGCAGAAAGGTCACCAAGAGGCTCCTCTGCTGGGCTGGAAGCAGAAAGGTCACCAAGAGGATCTTATGCCGGACTAGAAGCAGAAAGGTCACTAAGAGGCTCATCTGCCGGACTGGAAGCAGAAAGATCACCAAGAGGCTCATCTGCTGGACTGGAAGCAGAAAGGTCACTAAGAGGATCTTATGCTGGACTGGAAGCAGAAAGGTCACCAAGAGGCTCATTTGCAGGACTTGAAGCAGAAAGGTTACCAAGAGGATCTTATGCTGGACTGGAAGCAGAAAAGTCACCAAGAGGCTCATCTGCTGGGCTGGAAGCAGAAAGGTCACCAAGAGGCTCATCTGCCGGACTTGAAACACAATGGTCACCAAGAGGATCTTATGCTGGACTAGAAGCAGAAAGGTCACCAAGAGGATCTTATGCTGGACTTGAAGCAGAAAAGTTACCAAGAGGATCTTATGCTGGACTTGAAGCAGAAAGATCACCAAGAGGCTCATCTGCCGGACTTGAAACAGAAAGGTCACCAAAAGGCTCATCTGCAGGACTGGAAGCAGAAAGGTCACCAAGAGGATCTTATGCTGGACTAGAAGCAGAAAAGTCACCAAGAGGATCTTATGCTGGACTGGAAGCAGAAAGGTCACCAAGAGGATCTTATGCTGGACTTGAAGCAGAAAGGTCACCAAGAGGCTCAGCTGATGGAATAGAACCAATGTCAGTTGAAGAACCCAACCAGAATGAATCACTAACAGTCAATGAAACAGCAGCCCAACAATACTCAAAAACAGAACCTCAAACTCGAAGGTCATTTGGGGCTGACCTGATCAGTTTCTTTGCACGTCGGCTCAGTAATCAACCCACACAAGAAGTCTCATTGGAAGATAATGTCAATTATACAAAACCTATTGACTCAACTGTACAGGGCTCATTAGCAGACCAAGTCATTTCTTCACCAAGAAGTACATCTCCTGGTCTAGATGCAGAGAGGTCACCAAGAGGGTCTGCTACAAGTATCAAAGGAGAGCCATACATAGAAACAGAAATAGACAGGTTACTCAGAAGTTCATCACCAGGTAAAGAAGCAGATGCTTCACCAAGAGAATCTTTATTAGGCCTAGATACATTACCGAGAAGGTCTATTTCAGAAGTAGAAAAAGAGATCTCTCCTAGAGGATCATTTACAGGATTAGAAAAACTGGCTTCAGCTCTTGTTGAAATTCAGGATTCGGACTTGCAAAATGATGAACGACAACCAGAACTTCTTCACCCTCGCAAGTCTATCGGAGCAGAAGTTTTGGACTTCTTGGTTCGTAGACTCAGCACTCAATCTACATCTTATGATGTTAATGAGGAAAGAACTTTGTCCCCTGCAGGTCTGGAATCAGAAAACTTATCAAGAGTATCTCCAAGAGGATCTCCAGCAAATCTGGAAATTTCAACCTCACCCAGAAGTTCGACAGCTGGATTAGAAGAATCGCAGACTCAGATCACGGAATCAGAAGTGTTGGACTTTTTGGTACGTAGACTGAGTAATAAAACTTTGTCTGATGAAGATGATACAATATCGCCCAACCTAGAAAATGAAGGAACCACCATATTACCTCAAAAGTCACTGGAAAATATATTTGATAATCGAGCATCAATATCCTCATCTGTGGATGAGGAAATCATAAACATTTTGACGTCCCGAAAGATATCAAAAGAACTATCAAGTCCTTTGGAGACAGCAGATGGCCCAGCTGTGGAAGAACTAAATGTCACAGATCAGCTGTCACACACACCTAGCTTGGATGAAGCACAGGCCGAAAGTGTGTTGAGCATACCCCATGAACCACAGGCAGAACATCTACAACATCGTAAGTCAATTGGGGCGGGGATACTGGACTTCTTAGTCCGCAGGCTTAGTAGCAAATCTCCAGTGGATCATGATAACCAGGGTGTTGAGGAACCAAGTATGCTTGAACCCGAAACAGAAGTATACAGTTCCCCGAGAGCTTCACTGGTCAGTCCAGAAATTAAGATAGAAGTCTCAGAATATGATGATGTTCAAGAAGCAAACAAATCTCATAGAGGATCAGACGCTAGTATTCATTCTTATAAATCATCAGTTGATGATCCAGAGATGTTTAAAACTCCAAGGCAATCAATAACAGACCCTATTTCAGCTACAGAACTCCAAGAAGAGATTGAAATGAAGTCTGAATGCTCTCCAAGGGGTTCAGCAGCAGGATTGGAGGTTCAGAAATCTCCAAGAGGTTCAACAGCAGGATTGGAGGTTCAGAAATCTCCAAGAGGTTCAACAGCAGGATTGGAGATTCAGAAATCTCCAAGAGGTTCAACAGCAGGTCTGGAGGTTCAGAAATCTCCAAGAGGTTCAACAGCAGGATTGGAGGTTCAGAAATCTCCAAGAGGTTCAACAGCAGGTCTGGAGGTTCAGAAATCTCCAAGAGGTTCAACAGCAGGTCTGGAGGTTCAGAAATCTCCAAGAGGTTCAACAGCAGGATTGGAGATTCAGAAATCTCCAAGAGGTTCAACAGCAGGTCTGGAGGTTCAGAAATCTCCAAGAGGTTCAACAGCAGGTCTGGAGGTTCAGAAATCTCCAAGAGGGTCAACAGCAGGATTGGAGATTCAGAAATCTCCAAGAGGTTCAACAGCAGGTCTGGAGGTTCAGAAATCTCCAAGAGGTTCAACAGCAGGTCTGGAGGTTCAGGAACCTCCAAGAGGTTCAACAGCAGGTCTGGAGGTTCAGAAATCTCCAAGAGGTTCAACAGCAGGATTGGAGATTCAGAAATCTCCAAGAGGTTCAACAGCAGGTCTGGAGGTTCAGAAACCTCCAAGAGGTTCGACAGCAGGTCTGGAGGTTCAGAAATCTCCAAGAGGTTCAACAGCAGGATTGGAGATTCAGAAATCTCCAAGAGGTTCAACAGCAGGTCTGGAGGTTCAGAAATCTCCAAGAGGTTCGACAGCAGAATTGGAGATTCAGAAATCTCCAAGAGGTTCAACAGCAGGATTGGAGGTTCAGAAAACCCCAAGAGGTTCAACAGCAGGATTGGAGGTTCAGAAAACCCCAAGAGGTTCGACAGCAGAATTGGAGATTCAGAAATCTCCAAGAGGTTCAACAGCAGGATTGGAGGTTCAGAAAACCCCAAGAGGTTCAACAGCAGGATTGGAGGTTCAGAAAACCCCAAGAGGTTCAACAGCAGGATTGGAGGTTCAGAAAACCCCAAGAGGTTCAACAGCAGGATTGGAGGTTCAGAAAACCCCAAGAGGTTCAACAGCAGGATTGGAGGTTCAGAAAACCCCAAGAGGTTCAACAGCAGGATTGGAGGTTCAGAAAACCCCAAGAGGTTCAACAGCAGGATTGGAGGTTCAGAAAACCCCAAGAGGTTCAACAGCAGGATTGGAGGTTCAGAAAACCCCAAGAGGTTCAACAGCAGGATTGGAGGTTCAGAAAACCCCAAGAGGTTCAACAGCAGGATTGGAGGTTCAAAAATCCCCAAGAGGTTCAACAACAAACCGTGATGCTCCGACCTCTGAAGCCGAGCCGGAGGTCCAACTCAGGTCCAAGAGCTCCGCCTCGAGAGACGCCACGCAGCAGAACCGCCGGTCACTGATCAAGTATATCAACGACCAAGAGGACAACCTGCCGGAGATCTGTTCCAGCCCCGAGACAGTCGAACTCGCCCAGGCCTCAGACACAGAGGATACCCTGGACCTCATAGGCTCCACGACGGACAATGAGAGCGACTCCGACCTGGAGACCGTTCTCAACATCACAGATCTGGACTCGCCGGACGCAGTGGGCCAGGAGCTGGAGCCCTTCAAGAATAAGGCTCTTTCTTCGAGTCGAACCAAGATCAATGTTGCGCATTCCGGAAGAGGGGATGGTTATTACACGGACCCTGAGCCTACTCTGGCTAAGGGTAAACAGAGCAGTGTTTACATTGAGGAGTCACCTAGTATTATCATTGCTTTGTACGATCACATTATGACCATTTTGACACTACCTGACTTGTCTCTGGATGAATATAGCATCACGCAAGTCAGTAAATCTAAACTAACCGAGTCAAGTCAGCAACTCAGCAGGCGCGATTCTCCGCCAGCCATTGAGAGTCAGGTCCCTCGACCCCTCTCTGAGCCAGATGCGGATAAGACGGTAAGAGAAC
>NC_061840.1:3954443-3956943 GCF_019202785.1 Penaeus chinensis
TGGTATCAGCGGCGTCGCAGGAGTTATATATATATATATATATATATATATATATATATATATATATGTGTGTGTGTGTGTGTGTGTGTGTGTATGTGTGTGTGTGTGTGTGTATGTGTGTGTGTGTGTGTGTGTGTGTGTGTGTGTGTGTGTGTGTGTGTGTGTGTGTGTGGGTGTGGGTGTGTGGGTGTGGGTGTGTGTGTATACACACACTCATATATATATATATATATATATATATATATGTATGTATATATATACACACACTCATAGATATATACATATCTGTGTGTGTGAATATATCTATATATATATATTTATCTATATATATATGTTCATTTATATACATATATATGTATGTGTATATATATATGTATATATAATTCTGTGTATAGATATTAATTCATTTATTGATTTATTGTAAGTGTATATGTATGCATTCATGTGTGTGTTTATTGGTTTGTATGCATGTGTGTTTCTGTATATTCATCGTGTAAGAGTCGATAAATATAACCATGTAGATTGGTAAAATGAAGGTTACATGAATATGGTGCGGGACATGAAAAAGCGATCAATTTAGCAAAGTCATGTTTATATTTCGAAGATATTTTGACTCTCCTCTCAGTTTTATGCTTCATCATTCTCTCTCTCTCCCTGTCTATCTACCAATTTCTCTATGTGTCTATCTACGTATATATATATATATATATATATATATATAAATATATATACATCTGTGTGTATGTGTGCCCATCTACATTAGCATAAATGAATATATATACATATATGTATAGATAGATAGTTAGATAGATATTAATATATATATATACATTATATACGTATAGGCACACACACACACACACACACACACACACACACACACACACACACACACACACACACACACACACACACACACACACACACACACACACACACACATACACACACACACATGACTGCCGCGATGGTCAAGTGGTTAGCGCACTGGGCTCCGACCCTCATGGTCCCGAGTTCAATTCCCCGTCGCGGCAGTCGTAAAAATGCCTGCGCTCCGATTGCTGGCTTGAGCCCGACCTCACGGCGAGAATACGACACTTAAGCTGTAGGGGAAGTCGCCGAACCGGGGTTAATTAGGAAGGGCGTCCAATCAGGCAAGGGTGGTGCTGCCAAATAACCTCTCGATAGTGAATAGAGAGAAGCCCGTGCCCTGCATAACAAATGGCTGTTGAAAATATATATATATATTTTATTTATATATATATATGTATATAAGTTCTATGAGCCACATTATGTATTTCCATGAGCGTCAATAGATAGTTATATATATACACACACAAAGAGACACAGAGTGAATATAAGTGTGTGTGCGCATGTATGTATGTGTGTCTGTGAGAGAGAATGACAATCTGCATGTATATATGTATACATATATATAAATATAAATACATATATATGTATATATATGTGTATGAATATATGTATATGTGAATAAATATGTGTATACACAAACACATAAATATATATGTGTGTGTATGTGTATGTATGTATGTATGTATGTATGTATGTATGTATGTATGTATGTATGTATGCACACACACACACACACACACACACACACACACACACACACACACACACACACACACACACACATACACACACATATATTCCGTAATAGGTTTGCCTCTCAGGCGTCGGATTGTAAGCACGAAAAGGTATATTAACACGGCCGTGAAGAATCTCACCTTTATTTAGTAGACGTTTCGAAGGTACATACAAGCCTTCATTCTCAATGCTGAAAGCGGAAGCCAGACAATCAGGTCGTTCGACAATTCAGTTATCGAGAGAATGTTCTAGATTCTTACAAAATACGTAAATAAACACAATAATTAAAGTACATACAACAATGCAAATGTGAACATAGTTCAAAAAATATATATACAAATGAACGATATAAATATTATGAGGTCGAATGTATGTTAAACTAACCAAAGTGGGTGGTTTATGGCGGGTAGTTTAATGGGCAAACAAGCTAGTTGCGGTGGTTGTGTAGTTTAGTTCTGGCTTCATCTTTTTTATCATGAGGGAATCTGAGGTGATGAGCTCTAGGCGGAGGAATGAGAGGATAAAATACTGAAATCAGTGTTAGGAAAAGGGTGTGAGTGTGTAAGTGAATGCTCTTTTATTGCCGAGAAGGATGGTTTGCTCAGCGAGAGGCCAGTTCTGAAGGACTTTCATGTGTGTTCAAAGATGCGGTGCCGTAACCATCGTGAGGTTGATCCCACGTACCTAGCTTGGCAGGTAGGACAGTTAAATAAATATAACACATTAGAACACAAGTCAGAACTATAGTTCATAGGTTGTTTCGTGTATTTTGCTATAGAGTTGGTGTTACTGAAAACAAAAGTAAATTTAATCTGGGACTAGTTATTTCGCAAGAGTGTTTTTAACTGTTTCCCAAACAGGGTAGTTTTACATACTTATGGTCTCTTTAGAC
>NC_061840.1:3961943-3964443 GCF_019202785.1 Penaeus chinensis
CCCCCACTGAGAGCGAAAACGAATCGGAGCTCGATGCTGAATTCAACCTCGAAGAACAATCACAGAGCCTCCAGTACAGGAAGTCCCTCAGTGACATCCTCCCAGACACTCAAGCGATGCCCCAGCTCGTCACCTATCAGCAAGTACTCGACGAGGATAACGAGAGGCCACGTAGTAGGTCGAGCGTTGGGTCGGACGTCGAGGGTGAGCAAAAGGAGCCCGCCCGTGACTGGATAAAGCCGCCCACTGACAGAGGGCCACGGCTCTCCATTGGGCAGGGAATGTTCAACCTGCTAGTTAGGAGGTTCAGCTCAGCAGGGTCAGAGGACGCGGCTCCCGCAAATCAAAACACCAAGTCCCTGGAAGATGAAGTCAGTAGATCCCCAAGAGGTTCAATAACAAATCTAGATGTTCGCAAACTATCAAGAGGTTCTCCTGTGGACCAAGAAGTGTCAAGGTCACCAAGGGGTTCTATTGGGGCTCAGGGCAGTAAATCACCGAGAGGTTCTTTTGCTGACCAAGGCGTTTCAAGGTCACCAAGAGGTTCCATTGGTGAACAGGTCAGCAAGTCACCAAGAGGTTCCATTGGTGAACAGGCCAGCAAGTCACCAAGAGGTTCTTTCGTGGACCAAGAGGCTTATAGATCACCAAGAGGTTCAGTAGGAGAAGAGATGGATAAGTCAGCAGATTCGGTTCTAGGTCAAGAAACCTACTGGTCCCCAAGGAGTTCCGTTGGCGAGCAAGATATCAAGGCAACAAGAGATTCCTTTATAGAGAAAGAGACATTTTGGTCACCAAGGGGGTCCATTGGAGAACAGCATAGCCTTTCGCCAGATGATTCCATGACAGGCCAGGTTTCCAGCTCACCAAGAGCTTCCATTGGAGAACAAGTTAGCAAATCACCAAGAGGGTCTTTTGTGGACCAAGAAATTTCGAGGTCGCCAAGAGGTTCAATTGGGGGACAGGTCAGCAAATCACCAAGGGGTTCTATTGGGAACGAGGGAGCGTCATTGTCCCCCAGAGGTTCAATCAGGGGGCAGAGCGGCAAGTCGCCAAGAGGTTCCATTGCGGATCAAGAGGCTGAGAGGTCACCAAGGGGTTCCATCGGAGAACAAGTCAGCAAGTCGCCAAGAGGTTCTTTTGTCGAGGTTTCGAGGTCGCCAAGAGGCTCAATTCCCAGCCAACCCCAAAAGTCCCCTCGAGGTTCTTTTAGCGGGCAGGAGGCTTCCCGTTCCCCTCGAGGATCCACTGCGGGTGAGGTCGCGTCACGGAAGTCCAGTATTTTCAGGGGCAGCCACGAAAACCTTGAGACCGACCTCCCCGAAGAAGACCGCTATCAAGACCACGATCTGCGAGACTCCATCAGCCACGAGGACCCTGGGTTCTCCCTCACCGCCTCCCTCACCTCCTTCATCAGGAGGCTGAGCGGCGGCAAGATCGTCACAGACATTGTCAGTAACACAGATAATTCTCTGCAGGAAATCGACACCTCGCACACGAACGGCAAATTGCGCCACGACGACCACGAGACGCCTAGCAAAGTAAACCTTCCGCCCGAGACAATGACGGCCAATATCGACACCCTCGAGGTCCAGCCGACGAAGGACACCGAGCCGCCTAAGAAGGCTGTGGAGAAGTAAGAAATCTGTTTATTTTTCTTTAGTTTATGTCTGGTTTTGTTTTTCTGTGAGATAGGAGTAGTCCTCAGTTGTGATTTGAATATTGTGGTTACTTTGATCCGTAAATTACTTCTTTATGATCATTCTATATTTGTAAATTACTTATCGTTCATAAATCTATATCACGAATAAACCATTTAACCCCCCCCCCCCATCTACAAACACATACACACACACACACACATACACACACACACACACACACACACACACACACACACACACACACACACACACACACACACACACACACACACACACACACGCACACCCACCCATACATAAGCCAAACTCACATACCTACTCTCTCTCACTCCCCTTTCCCCCCGCCCTTCAGCATCACGACCGTCACCTTCTGCGGGTGCGGCTTCCTGGGCGTGTACCTGGTGGGCGCCGCGACCTACCTGCAGGACCACGTGCCTTCCCTCCTCCGGGGACGCCTGGCGGGGTCGTCCGTCGGCTCCCTCATCGCCACCTGCATCGCCTGCGACGTCCCGTTGCAGGTGAGAGGTCTTTTAGCTTTAGAGCGGGAGCTATAGTCTGTTGTTATGGTGGTTATCGATATTGCAGGGCTGATGGTTTTAACGTTATCACCAGGATCACAATCGTTGTCACCATCATCCCCATCACAATCACCATCATCATCACCATCATCATCTTCATCCTCATGCTCATCCTCATCATCATCATTATCATCACCAATATGACCATCATCCTCATAATCATTAGGATCATCTTTGCCTCTGTCGTTATAATCATCACCACTGTTATGTGTCACCTCCACCCTCCACAGAAGAGAGAGCCACAGGAAATAAACTGAA
>NC_061840.1:3981943-3989443 GCF_019202785.1 Penaeus chinensis
CTAACTGATATACTAATATCCCTGGCAAAGAAAAGAAAATAAAAAAAAAATATGTATCTCGAAACCAGGATAACTGGACCTTATATAGATTTAATGGCCTCGGCGAAAAAGTCAAATCAACTGATCGAATTTCAATACCGAAGGAAAAAAGAAATTTGATCGTGTTGCTGCCGATGCGAAAACAGCTGCTCGTCTTCTCAATGCAAGGTAAACGCAATCTGATACTTTCATTGCAAGCGACAAAAATTAACCGCCCGTTCAAACAGTTGCGAAGAGGAGGATAATTATGTCAGTCATAAATTAAAATTCGTCATTTTCGATTATTCCTTTTCTTTCTATCTTCTAATTTAGTTCTTAATTTAGTTTCGTGTGTGCATGAAGAGCTTTCCAAAAAGTGATCAAACGTAAAACAGCCTTGACTTCTCCGCTTACTCATACAAAGTCTGTTATAAAATTAATCCTCATCAATAACATTATCGACAGAGCAAGTGCGTTGCAGCCAATGACCTGCATTCGTTTCAGGCCTGTAAAAGAATTTGCAAGTAATAAGTTTGGTATTTGTAGGCAGAGCTGATATCGCATTTATCAGTATTCTAAATATATTCCTGCCTTAATGTGATTGCGCCAATTTGAATCACACACACACACACACACACACACACACACACACACACACACACACACACACACACACACACACACACACACACACCCGCGGTGGTCCAGTGTGCGTGTGTGTGTTTGCGTGTGTATGCGTGTGTGTGTGTGTGTCCAAATCATGGCGAGGATTGTTAACAGGATGATGATTATAACCGCGTCGTCAGTCATAAATAAAAATTCGTCATTTTCGATCATTCCATTTGTTCTATCTTCTTTCACTTTAGTTCCTCGTTGCGGTCCACGTGTGCATGACACTTCCAAAGTTGTCATCTTCGCTTACTCATATATGATTCTGATACAAGTTATTCCTTCTCAATGACAAAATTCCCCGACATAACATGTGCTTGACGCCTCGACCTGCATTCGTTTCAAGTCTATCAAAGAGCATGCAAATAAAACTTTTTTCTTAAGTATGGCTCTGATTGCAAGCAGACCTGATATTGCATTTAAAAGCATTTTTCGAAGTATCCTCAATATATCCTTCCTTAGTGTAATTGCGCATGTTTGAAATGTATTAAAAATGCATTTGCAACAATCAACAGATATGTATATCTATCTATTTTTATATATATAATATGTGTGCGTGAGTGTATGTGTGTATGTTTTCTATCATAATTTGCCCTCGTGTTATAGTTAGAACACAAACACACAACCTGACACAAACCCTCATGTCCATCAACGAGGGATTACATTTCATGGGTCATAAATTCAGTACTAAACATGTTCATTTTCCTTCTCAAAATTGAAACAGCCACACAACAAAATCCATTTGTGTACATGACCATTTAGTACCAAATACCGAAATCGGATTTCCACGGGATTTCAGTGCATACGTACTCATAATTGTTGCATTATTATTATCATTATATCTGTTATCATCAATATTGTTATCATTATGATTATCACTATCATCATGATTATTATCATTTTGTTATGATTACTGTTATCATTATTATCACTATCATTATCATCATTATCATTATGACGATCATTTTCAGTTATTATCATCATTGTTGTTATTATTAGTATTGCCACTATTACTGTTATCATTATTATCGTTATCATTGACGTTATCATTATTATCCTTATCATCATTATTAGTCTTATTATCATTATTATCATTATTGCTATAACCATTATCATTATCACCATTGCTATCATTAATATTCATCTTAGTTATTAGTATTAGCGTTGATGTCATTATCATTACCTTTAACGTTATCTCTACTTCTATCTTAATTACCATGAATATCATGAATATTATAATTAACATTTACACCTTGATTACAATTAGTAATAGTGTTACCTTGAAAGTTACTTCATTCATATGTAAATTGGGCACTCAATTGAAAACATATCCCATGTGACTGCGAAGTTCGAGTTGTTTCACTTTTACATAATAAGGGCAGAGGAGGCTCAGAGAGATGGGGTTGATAGGGATGGAGGGGTATGAGCAGCGAAGGAGGTGGGGGAGGTTAGGAGGGAAGTGGGAGGGGGTGAATGTAGGCCTCAAAATGGGAGAGAAGGAATGGATTCAAGGAAAATTCGGGAACGAAAGGGGGTGGCAGAGCGGGAGAGGAAAAGGGAGAGAGGAGGCGAAACGTAGAGTAAGGGGAAAATTACTTTTTCATTTATTTATTGAATTATTAATTTATTAGGTGCTGAAAATATGGGGACAAAGAATGGTGCTCAAACGTCCACCCTATCGGTTGCGAAATCGTAAGAGCTAGGGTCATGAATTGTGAAATCGGAAGTCAGATTTATCAATGACAAACCCACAAGTGTAGAAATGAGAATAAACAGCTTCGCATCGCAAGAGATATATTGGACTCGTTAAAATCATAATTAGAAAAACGTGTATTTTTTTAGGAAGATATAAACTGAACGTTTGGCGGCCGCCGTCGGTTAGAGCCCATGAGGATCGTTCACCCAGCCCGTGAGTTCGAATCCTACCCAAGGGTCCGAGATTAAAAGGAAGGGCATCCACTCGAATTAACGGGCTCCTGCCAAAACTGAAGTCCTAAAGAATGTCTTAACTCTTTCGAGTTAGTTCGTGCCGTAAAACCGGATCATATAAGCTAAACAGTTATTCTTCCTCCTTCAAGGTTTTTTTTTCTACACACGTCACAGTGAATTCGAATTCTGACTCAAAGCCACATTCCCGTCAATTTCCTCTTTGAAATTCATAAATATGCTGCAATTACCGGCGAGTGCCCAATGCTATGTATAAATTTGGCAGTCCTCAGCGACTCCGGACTCGTAAACGCCTCCCCTGTTGCTCTTTCCACCAAGCCGCACAAATGTCATTGAGAAAGGTTAGGATCTCTTTATTAATCGATCTCTTTCAAATTTAGCCTCTCAATGTTGTCGATCCACGTTTTATCCGTACTAGCCACTTGTGAAATGCAAATGTGTGTGTGTGTGTGTGTGTGTGTGTGTGTGTGAGTGAATGAGAGTGTGAGTGTGAGTGTGTGTGTGTTTGTGTGTGAGTGAGTGAATGAGAGAGTGTGTGTGTGTGTGTGTGTGTGTGTGTGTGTGTGTGTGTGTGTGTGTGTGTGTGTGTGTGTGTGTGTGTGTGTGTGTGTGTGCATGTGTATATATATAAACATAAGTATGTGAATATATATAATCATATATGTAAGTATATATATATAGATATATATAATATATATACACACATATATATGCATATATATATCTAGAGAGAGAGAGAGCATATGTGCTTTTAGATGTTTAGAGAAATGTTGGGGTAGATCAGTAATTTCTAACAATTACTTATTGGATATTTTAATAAATAAAAGAAAGAGAAAAGGTAACTAAATGCGAAAATGTTTTGTTTTTGTTTTCATATAAAAATCAGCTATTTATCATTTACAGTTCAGTCAATAATAAAACAAAAAGTAAATTATATTTCTATTAATAAGGAAAAAAAACGGATGGACACAAAGACACGCATTGTTGTTTGTTATTTTTTTATTTGTTTTAATGTACCTATATCAACATGAAGCAAGCCTATATCCATACTGAAGTGATTATATTACACGCCTTTAGCTATAGGGAAAGGAAAAACACCTGTTCGCTAATAAATCACTTTTGACTTGTCTAACATGACGGTAAATTGCCAATTAGCGAGTTGAATATTTATCAAAATGTCCCTTCTTTAAGTCACTGTCAGTTTTGAATAATATGAAATCACCCCCCCACACACACCTTATTTTTCCTTCCCTTGTACGTGAGCGAAAACAGGGATGCTGTAGTAATATTACATTTAAGTTGTCCAATTAATTATCATAATTAGTAAAATAAGTATTTTTTCTGTAATTACATAGTCGCTGAATCAGTTATTAGCGGCGTTATTTGAAATATCCAGGTGTATATCTTCATGTTGATTATCAATATAATTTCTTTTTAATGTAACTCTGACCTTGTTGAGAATTTCACTTTGCTCAGAGTATTGTAAATATCGTTATTTTCAATACCATTATGAATCCATTACAGCAAAAAAAAAAAAAAAAAAAAAAAAAAAAATGCAATGTTATCAATTATGCAAATTTTATTGTGATTCGTATACGCTTTATGTGATAGAAATTTCTGCAAAGACATCATTGTGAATTAAAATCACTATAAATATGTTTATTTCAAATATAATTATCCATTTCTTATTGCAAAGATTGTAATCACTGTATGATAATGATCTTTGTTAACGCATATTTTTTTGTACACAGTCATCACTGAAATAACCGTTAACACAAACACAATATTTAGTCGCATTATATTGTTACTAAACTCATTAATCCTTAGATCTCTGAAAATAAACCTTGAATTCTCTCTCTCTCTCTCTCTCTCTCTCTCTCTCTCTCTCTCTCTCTCTCTCTCTCTCTCTCTCTCTCTCTCTCTCCCTCCCTCTCTCTCTCTCTCTCTCTCTCTCTCTCTCTCTCTCTCTCTCTCTCTCTCTCCTCCCTCCCTCCCTCCCTCTCTCTCTCTCTCTTTCATATATATGACCATTGGATTTCTTCATATTTTTTTCATATTAACGAAAGTGAACAAAAGCGCAAAAATTATTTCCTTGGCGTGGGTTTCAACAAGAATAAGAAATATAAAATATACAGGTAGCAGCATAGATCAATATTTTTTAAGTATCAATTTCACGTTTGATGTTACAGGTTTATGTGACACAAAAGAAGACAAAATATGTTCTCTATACATTAATCAGAGATAATCTCCTTCAATAGAACAAAAATGGGGTAAAACTTCAATCTCACTCTTGAAAAACGAGTAAACCAACATTTGCATTATTTACGCGCATCAATTGTAGGTAATGATGAGAAAGTTAACTGGAGTTTTCGATCTATTATAAATGGCCAAAATAGTGAGTGTCTATTCAGCAATTACTAACCGTTTTCTAATTTCATCGGCACCTTCTTGCTGCAGGCTGAAGACAATTCATGTCTGTCTATCGTTACTAATTCATGAAAAACTAAAGCATGAATTGTCTATTTCGGGCAAAAATGATCACACTTTTCTTTGCCATTTGTATTCCTCATTACAATAACCACTAGTTAGATCTCACAAGTAACCTCGCTATATGGTATTAACCCAGCCAGAACTTAGCTGATTAAACGTTATTTATCTTTAAGGAGGCAACTTGTAAGACATAGAAACACCTACGACAGGACGAGAAATATTAACGTGGGTGTATCTCAAGGGCCAGCACTTGAGACGACACTGTTTATCAAGAACTGTCCATTGGCGGTATTGTTCAGTCGTCGTCTTAAATCGACTTTTAGCTTCTTGCAGATGATGCAAATGTTACCCTAAAAGTTCATAGCATGAGTGAATCAGAAGTTATTTTTAGTAGGAACTTCAGTATGTTAACACGTACACTGAGTTAAAGAAATACACGCAAAATGTGCCAAGGACACGTTGATTGAGTCATATGGTGATAAACATTCTTAATAAACATCTAGATGAATAGCGACAGGCTTCACATGCAAGAGTTAATGAAAATACAATATGCTAGTCATTTCGGCAACGATGTAATTACAGCCGTGCTTAAATTGATACCAAATTTTCGCCAGAAATTACATATACATTAAATTCCCCCATAATATTTCATGTGTTTTACTGAAACCTAAGTCTCCTACTTATTACTGCGGTAATGTTTACACTAACAGTCAACAAATAAGTGCTTCGGTTCGCTCAAATATGCTTGGTAGCTGAATGTGAAATGCTAAACATTCCCACATTGGAAGCTATTAAACTGTCTTCGATTTGTATGACCCCCCTCCCCCTTTCCTTTGAAAATTTTGTTTCTCACTAGTGCGTTTGTCGTTATTAAAGAGACGTGGCTAAACCGTCTCTCTCGGATGACGGTGGTATAAGTCCCTTAAAGCCCAGGATGAGGTCTCTTGGCCAAACAGCATTTCTACCGCCGTATTTTGTCCGTTAAGGCCGTGCTGATTTCAGAGTAGCCACACTGTATATGCAACCATGATTAGTCTGTTAAGGCTTATCGGCAGCGAATGATTAGACTGGAGAGGTTATTGTATAATATCATGGTTTAAATAGCGATTCCGTTCTAGTGTCTTAGTTTATACAATTTCCTGAGAATACTTATGTACAGTGGACTACGGACTTACAAGCATTTTTGACAACATAACTATGCAAGTAAATATTTGTCAGTTAAACAAAAAGATCAGGTATTATTGGGAGAGACATCCCAAACCTATAAAACAAAATCCGTTTAATTCTAGATCAATTTCTTCGCAAGTTGATAATAAAGATAATAAGGTGTAAAACCCAGGAAACGCAGCAACCTAACGCCTCCAGCGCCGCGACAAATGACAAAAAGTCGTTGAGAGCGACGGAAAATGGGACAGATTCGTAGCGGATGACGTAAGCGAGGGAAATCAAATGAGCCAATTAGATAGGCAGTGACGTCCAGCACAACATAACCAATCAGATATGAAATAGATCATCACGTAACGATAGAAGCTGGGCCTAGAAGAAGGCGGTCGAAATTCAAATCAGTTCCAGCATGGCTAAGCAGTTGTCCGGTGTGTTAATAATTACACAGAAATAACGACCCCAGTGTATTAAACCTGCGAAATCACGGTGTACTGCCTGTTGAAGTACTGTGTCCAGACTGTAAGACACCGTGTCACTACAGAAAAGACAGGCATCAGTGGGTTTGCGTTGCGGTTCCTGGAAAAGAGTCGCGAAAACAAAAAGAAGAAAGCAGTGTGGCTTTGTCGTAGGCGACTACAAAGGGACATATCCCTCAGAAAAAAGACTTGAACCCTATCAAATTCTGTCAATCGCTATTCACTGGGCACTGGGCTCATCAGACCGTGGTAGAGTGTCTCCATATTGCCGAACGCACTAGAGTGGACTGGCGGAGCTTCTGTTCCAAGGTCACAGAGCACTGGCTAGACAACCAGAAACCTATTGGCGGACCAGGAATTGTCGTAGAAATTGATGAGACACTCCTTGGTAAGCGGAAATATGAGAGGGGAAGGCTGCTGAGCCAGATATGGGTGTTCGGCGGGATCGAGTGCTTAAACAAGATCATCCTTGTCCCCCTAGTTGAGCCTCTAAGCAGGAACTTTGTGGATCCCGAAAACCCGGAGATTCACACCCAGAACATTGCGCGGTTGTGGCGATACGTAAAAGAGTGGAGCAAGAGACCAGGTAATCGGCAAGAATTATACAAACAATTGCTGTTTCTCCACCAATGTAAGCCGGATGTAGTCCATCATCAGTTCTTCACCGAGGCCGCGAAACTAAACCCTCCGCTGTCCGATGAGGAACGTCGGACACCGATCATGATTCCCGCCGACA
>NC_061840.1:3999443-4009443 GCF_019202785.1 Penaeus chinensis
TGAGAATGGAAGGATTCTGCCAACGATCGAAATAGAGGAGGCTGATCAATTCCATGATGTACCTGATTTCAGGACCAGGGCAGCGGGTCATAAGAAGAAGAAAACGTCCATGGCCAAGGGCATCCTGAACTATCTCTTCCGGAATCGGATATCAGACCTCGAAACCGCACCAGTCAGTGAAGCCTCGCCTGTTGAATCCCGTGTCCCGGAAAGTCCCTCCTCCAAAGCGGAAGAGGCTGTCCGCGATTTCCTTGCCGAGAGCTGCGTCGCAAATCCTGTTCCTGTAGTCAGCGAGGGCGGCGTGGTTAAAGGCGAGGTCCCTCATGCATTCGAAGGCCACGATGAAGACTTCGGGAAAGAATCTGATTTAGTATCAAGCACGACAGAGGAGGAAAATATTCGATCAAGCGAATCTCTCACACTGCGGCTCTTGAAGTGGACTTTCGGCATGATAGCCAAAGCACAGCCAGACGACTACCCAACCACTCCAGCGAATCCAGACCAGCCATCTGACAATCCCGAAGAGACTAACGAAAAGCTCAAACCCGAAGTCATTCCCGAAGAGGCAGAGGGACCCTTGGATGAAGACGAAAGCTTAGCACAGAAATCTGACGTGAATGACAATTTCTTGGAGCTGAATCAGTCTGACGACAGAGACTTGGTGATTCTTATAATGTCACTTATTCTTGTCGTTTATATCTTGACATTATAAGCGGCATCGCAATTTTTCAGCCTAATTGGACCTGAAGCACAATCGGCAATGAAAGATGATAGCGCTACAGTAGAAGCATATTCATTTTATACATATTTTACGTTTATCAATATACTGCTTTTTCTATTTTATGAGCTATTCATTAAACTATATCACATCGCATTTTTTTACAGAATAATATAACATTCCATGTATTCTAGATTCTATATATCATAATCATATATAAGCATAACCCAGATGATTCCTAACTTTTGTTTGTGATAGTGTTTATAAAGTGGCTTATAATTACATACATTCACATGACTTATGCCACATAATTTTACAGTTCCTTTATCTAATATAATTGTATCATCTTGTAATAGAAACCAGCAATATATATCGCTGCACTAGTAATATAAACTCCATATGCCCTGATAATTTGTATAACACCTCACGAAAATGCATTTCATAAGTTGATATGATAAAGTATCATATTAGTGTTTCAATTAGCTTTACACCCTAATGAGGCAATTATGTAGATCTATGTATGAATATCATTACCTGTGAGTGTGATGACCAGTAATATTATAATCATGAAAGTTCTATGGATTATTCATTTACCGTTTTCCACCTATTACCTTAGTCAGTGATAAACACACCTTTACATACATAAACGGAGGCGGTAAGAGATACATGTCATACGTGCACCCCCACCCCCGGAAAATCCTGGATAAGCGTTTGCATGCATGCGACACGCACGTGGCACATATGTGTGTGGGTGGGTGTGCGTGTGAGTATATATATGTGTATTTATATATGTATGTGCGTGTGCATATAAATGCACACACATACACACATTTATATATATATATATATATATATATATATATATACATATGTGTGTGTGTGTGTGTGTGTGTGCGTGTGTGTGTTTGTGTGTGTGTTATACATGCGAATGTAAATTACAAATATATATATATATATGTGTGTGTGTGTGTGTGTGTGTGTGTATACATATATATACATATATATACATACATATAAACACATAGATAGACAGATATAGATAGATGGCAAAACACTCGTCCATGTTGATACTATGATAAAAAATTTAAAAAAACACAATGCAAAAACTAGATTTATTGAAAATGGGGCTACAGTTTCGAAATCTACCTGGATTCCATCTTCAGGTATGAAGAATCCATGTGGATTTTGAAAGTGTAGTCTCATTTTCAATAAATCAAGTTTTTGCTTTGTGGTTTTTCTACCATAGATATAAATATATACATTTATGCGCATATATATATATAAATGAGTTATACATATATATAAATATATAAATGAATGAATATATATAGTATATAAATAAATTAATATTATATATATTACACATAAAATTTTAAAAAAAAATATATATATATATGTGTGTGTGTGTGTTTGTGTGTGTGTGTGTGTGTGTGTGTGTGTGTGTGTGTGTGTGTGTGTGTGTGTGTGTGTGTGAGATGAAAATATATATACATATATATACATATTATATACAAAAATACATAATATATTATATATACATATGCATATATATTTATATATGTATGTATGTATACATATGTACATATATATACACATATACATAAATAAACACACACATATATCTAATGTACTTATACATATTTTCCGAATTCAATTTGTTATGATTTGATCCTGGGATTCCACAGGGAAGTGTCTTTGGTCCATTTCTTTTCAATGTCCTTATGCAAAGTCTCATCTCCCTGCTCCCTGGCAACCCAGGGACAACAATCACATGCTACGCTGATGACACCAGCATTCACTCCATTTCCCCAGAAGATCTACAGCCTTTCATTTATTTTACGAATCTTTCTCTTCATGTGGCTTCACCTCTCCTGAAAAAAACAGGATTTTCTCTCCACAAAACCCACGAACACTACCTGAATTTCTAATGGGCCCCAGCATTATACTATTCTGCACACACAGTATCTTTATTTGGGCGCTCCAGCTCCAGTCCTTCCCATCACCCCGGCACGTCAATGTGTCCATCGAATTGTTCAGGAATTTTTGACACGGCTGCAACTGCGCCTTGAGCCCCTCCACGGGCTAACCAACAATCTATATTGCCTTTATCCGTTAAGTAGTTGATTACCTATCTCCAGCTCTTAGTCAACTCTCGAAGACAGTGCTAGTTTTCCGCGGTCTGCTGATAAGAAGACAATGTGGTGGCTGCCCGGCTCCGGTTAGACTACAGACCAGTGTGACAGGTGGGCGAGTCAGAGGACGTGCCCTAGTACTCATCGTGCATGTTGTGTGACGCACACAATGCCAACCACCTACAGCATTAGTGCCTTGAGTGTCTGAAAGTGGCTGATCTCATATTAAACAGACTCTGTCATAGACATTTGCAAGTACTTGATTCGTGGTCCTAAGAAATATCTATTAGGTAATATGGGAAAGCATTAAAGAACATTTTCACTAAATCGTCATGCTCTAGCAACCAAATATTTATATTGAAAATCTATACTACGAATGAAATATGGGGAAGTATCTTAAACAGATGCATGATGTGTTTACAGAATGTTTGTATGTTCAAAATAATAAGAAGAAACATTACATAAAGATCTACATAAGCATTTTACTTATGCACAAACTATATAATTGAATATGAAGGCGTAAACTCATATATGTTTTTTTAAATATAATTAGTATCAATTAATAAAAAGTGGCATTTTAAAACATTTAATAGAGTGTGACGTTCGAAGGCGGTGTCGATAGACGAAGGGGCCCGCTTAGGGCTCCGTCGATATTTCGTCGATATTTCGATAGTTTTCTATCCTATTATTTATTATTTTAAAATGTTAATAACTATTTGCTTGTATTTATTGCAATTTCCTAATATACTATCATTAAAACAGTAATTAATCATCTGATAAAATTCAAAAATTAATTCGACTAGAAGACGATTCCTAGGTGGAGGTGGAGGTGGAGCTGAACTTTTGGCAACCGCGTAATACCATTGGCACGTGGCTGTCGCGATAGGCCAGGGAAAGTGACGCAAGCGATGACCAGTAACACCTTAGTGTCGTGAGGGTTTATATTTGCCAGCGTAACTCAGGGCTTATTTCTCAGAACATCTGTTTTTCTTTTCACATCCAATGTTCTTCATACGGAAGGTACATGTTGCTTGAAGATTTGCATCTTATTTTATCACCGCGAGTAAGTTCCATGTTCACAGAGTCCCACCGAAGTCAATACCACATCGTATGGCTCAGACGTACTGAAAATTCCTACCATGTCATTTCATCGACCTTCATTAAAGACTTTACCGGAGTGAACATGTATTTGGTGTAATGCAGTGAAGGCACAAACAGACTTTATGCAACTTCATATATGAATTGTATATCAAGAATCATATGGTATTTTTAAACAGGTTGACCCACTCTTAATGGAAATCCTACCTATATTTTTTTTTTTCCTTTTTGCTTTCTTATTCGTTTTTTTTTTTTTTTTTTTTTTTTTTTTTTTTTACCATTGTTATTACTGACCCATTTTCAAACAAAATGGACTGCAAAAACACTTCACACAAAAGGTTAGGTTCTAGAAAATGGACGGAACCGATGACATCACTACATTTAGACAATGAGAGTGTGCTGTGAGACATCAGATATAGGATGAGACATAATATTTTTTTAATTTACTTTCTATTGCTCTACTGATCAGAAATAAAACCAAAATTCACTCTTTTATTTATGTAATGGTTAATTGTTAAGAAAATAAATGTGCTAGACATCTAGGGTCTTGAAGTACTATAGGAAGGTATAGTAAAGGGTAGTGAAGGGTGGTTGAGTTAGTGGTTAGTTCCTAAAGCTGGGCAAAGTAATTTACGAGTGAATAGGTTAAGGTCGAGTTAAGGTAAAGGGGTTAGATCAAGTGAAGTATATGTATGCGTCTGAGGAAGGAGAATAGGTTGTCAAAGCAGAAAGTGTGAGATTTTGTAGGGATGTCTGATAGGTTGGGAGGTCGGTAAAGGAAGAATAGGTGGGGGTAAGCAGAAGTGCAGGTTGCATCAAAGCATGGGCAGGACAACAGAATGTGTGGAACTGAAAGAAGGACATTACATAGGGAATATAGGGGTGGATCAGAGTGTGACATCAGATAGGAGTGTGTGAGACGGGTGTGGTCAATGCCAAAGCAGTCGAGGGCCGTCTCCCAACGTCTGTTCCGATGAAATGGAGCTGACCAGGAGGAGATTAATAGTTTTACATTATGTAATTTATTAGTGCGGAGACTTGACCAGAAAGATTGTGTTGCAAAGTCTTAAAGTGGGGGTAATAATCCATGGATGGAATAAATGAGGAACATGGTTGGTGAGATGTGGACATAGCGGCATAGCGTGCTAGAGTATCTGCTTGTTCATTGCTGGGGATTCCAACATGGCTGGGCACCCAGCAAAATTTGATAGTTTTATGGCGTGTGGACAGGTAGAACAACTAGTTCTGGATCGTACAAACAAGGGGGTTGGTCGAGTGTATCGACTTTATGAGAGTTAATGAGTTACGGGAGTCAGTAATAATAGTGAAAGAGGAAGAAGGGAGTATATGTGTTTTAAGGCAAAAGGGAGTGTGTAAAGTTCTGTAGTAAAGACACTGGATTCAGGAGGGAGGGGGTATTTGAAAGTGCGAGTTGGGAAGGTTACTGCAAAACCAGAAGCGGAGGTGGATTTAGAGTCATCAGTGTAAACAGGAATACTGGAGGAAAGAATGGAAACATGGTCAAGGAAATGGGTAAGAAGGACAGTTGGGGGAATATCTGATTTTGGTGGGTCAGGGAAAACAGAGGAGCAAATAAAGGGGAAAGGTATAAGCATGAAGGGACGGAATGGACAGAGAACGGAAGAACGGTCGGAGATGGGGAAAAGGGGAATGGGAAAGGAGAGTATCCATGCAAACGGAGAAAGGAGTAGGTAACGTGAATAAGAACCAAAGGTAGGAAGTAGGGATCGTAGGTAAGTTAGTTTAGTGAGGGAAAGTTGGTGGAATCGAGCATAGCATCGGAGAGGCTACGGCATCGAGAGAGAGATGGTATGCCCGATTCAGTGTACGGGCTCTCAACTACAGAGGAGTGGAAAGCACCTACGGTATGAAGACGACAGTGGTGGATTGTATCAAAATTGGGAAGGAGAAAGGTTGAGGCAGAGGAGTAGATATGGCAGCCATAATCAAGAGTGGTCTGATCCCCTGGATATATTGGACAGAGTTTGTAATATTTGGAGACGGCGGCGAGCTTTTTCTTTAATGTAAAAAGCTTTAATCTCGCCAGGACAACTTAGAGTTAAAAATAATGTCTAAGAAGTTGTCAGACGAACGGTATTGGAGTGGAGTGCCATGCAAGAAGAGTGAAGGTTGGGGACCTACACGTGTGCGAGAGAAAAGGATGGAGAAAAATTGGGAGGGAGAAAAGCGGAAGCCATGGTTAGTGGCCCAGGAAGATACTGATGATATTGCGGACTGAAGGAATTGGCAGAGATTTAGTATGGATGTGCCAGAGGCGAAGATGGTTAAATCATTAACATATAGTGATTACCGGGCTCCTGGTGGTAGAATGAGACAATATCGTTAACAGCAAGAAGGAATAAAGTGTTACTAAGCACACTGCCTTGTGGGACGCCTTCGATCTGAGGAAAAAAGGATGATGTGGAAGGGGCAATTTGGACAATTGTTTCCGCATATGCTTATGGATGACCATTGTTGGAGAATATGGTACCGCCATGTAATATCTTATGTTTTTTTCTAGGACAAATATGGCTAATACGAATTCATGGTGTGTAAATGCAGATGTAATATATGTCTCGAAATGAGCAGTTTCGGGCATGGCGGAAACCAAACTGGGAAGGAGAGAGAAGATTGTGAGATTCCATTGGCTCAAGTAGTTTGCACAAGCAGCTAGTTAGAGCGATGGGGCGATAATCTTGAGGGAGGGTACCCGATTTATTGGGTTTCAGGAAAGGGAGGATAAGAGCTTCTCACTAATGAAGAGGAATATTTCCTTACGTCCAAATGTGGTTGAAAATTATTAATAGGAAGGATAGAGAGGAAGATTGAAGGTGTCAGAGCATAGGGTAGTGAATACCGTCAGGGCCTTCATTAGTGTTGCAACACGACTGCAAGGCAGCATTGAGTTCAGAGGAAGAAAAAGGAGCATTATAGGACTCAGTGGAGGATAGGGTGAAGATAATGGGGGTGCGTTCCCTGATGGTCTTAATAGAAGAGAAGTGTGGAGAAAGGATAGAACCACTGCTGACTTGGCTGAAATAGTCACCCAGTTCATTAGGGACTTGGAGAGAGATTATCTCGAATATGGAGGATGGGGGCTGGATGGGGGGGGGTGTGTTTGCCTGATAGTTTATGGATCCAAACAGTTGAGATAGATGTAGATGTAATTGAGGAAACATAATATCGCCAGCTATTTTTTTTTTTTTTTTTTTATTGTTCCGGATTGTACAATGAAGACAGGTGGATGTTCTTTTAAAATAGATAACGGCTGATAGTTGATTAGGGGTGCCTCGTTTGTAGTGGTAACTGTTCCAGGCTGCATGTTTTAAGCAAAGGGCTTTAGTGCAATCGGAATTCCACCATGGAACACATTTGGAGGTATAAGGTCTTGAGGTTCAAGAAATAGCTCTATCGGCAGCTCTTAGGAATGTAGTTGTGAAATATTGTATCATATCTGAAATGGACGAGAAGGGGGATGGAGGGTAGGAATAGCAGAGAGTGAAGTGAATGTATGCCAGTCGGCTCTATCAAAGCACCAGCGTGGGGAGTTAGGAAGTGGTACATGTGAAGTAGGAGAAAGGAGAACTGGAAAGTGGTCACTAAAGGGAAAGTGGTCTAGAACTGACCAATGGAAATCTAAATGAAGAGAAGGGGAAAATAGAGAGAGGTCAATGCATGAAAAAAGATTGCATGCAATGTCAAAGTTTGTGTGGCGAGCTGAATTAAAAATAATGTCAGTTGTGGAGAGGAAGCGTTCCAGGGATCGACCATGGGAGTTGGTGATAGAATCACCCCAGAGTGTGGGCAGCAGGTAAAATCACCAACTATGAGGAAAGGTGGATGGAGTTGGGAAATTAGATTTTCAAAGTCAATGGGGTGGAAAGGAGAGAAATAGACTGAAATATGCAAATAACTGTGCAAGGGCCATGGGTTGAAAGGGAGGTATGACATAAGGTATTTTCTGATGGATAAGCATAGATGAGACATAACAGGAGTGTGAAGAAGAGACAAAATGGTAATAGGAAATTTGTATAGAAGGATGTGTAAGAAAAGTCTCTTGGAGGCAAATAATGGATGGGTTATAAAAGGAAAGGATATGCCGAAGGTCTGGTCTGTGAGAACAGAAACCGCGAATATATTCCAATGAAGGTGTTTGGGCTGCAGATATTGGAATTTCTGGATTTAGAATGGCAAAATAATTTAACTGGGGAAGGTAGGAGGTAGAAGTAGAGAAGTAAGATGTAAGAGGGATAGGTATAGGGGAGGGCGTAGGAACATCTTGGGAGTTATCTGAGAGATGCCACCGCAGACTAAAATTTGTAGGTGGGGCAGCCCCTATAAAAATACATTATGGGGGCCGCCACAGTTGGCACATGTGCGTGACTGTGCAGAGCAGTTTGAACGAGTATGACCAGGTTGGGCACATAGAGGGCATCTGGCTGTGGAACGGCAATGTCTGGCAGGATGTCCTATACACCAACAATTTTGGCACTGACGGGGAGGAGGTTGATATGGTCGGACGGAAAGTAATTTTGGCAGGGCTAATGGGGTTCTTACGATGACCTCTGGGAGGAATGGAGTAGCACTGTACTGACATCGCATCATAGTCCGTGACACAGGCAAGCAAGTCTTCTCCACAATCGGACCATTTTTTGTTATAGATAGGGCAGTTTGCTGGGGAGATTGAGACAGATCTGGTGCAAGTATTGAGGGTTGGATGAGGTTCTGCAGGAATGGAGTTACCAGAGAGATCATTTAAGAGTTGATAATGCTTTAGCTTAGTTTTCAGATGTTACTGTGACGAGACGGGAACGATCGGGTCAAAAGACATTGCCTACTTGTTTTAGGAGACATTGCTGGAAGAGAAGAGTGTTGCCAGAGTAGGGAGCTGTGGGAGGGATCACGAAAAATCGGTCCCATTTGTCGGGGCTAAATAGAGTATTTAAGATGTTTGTAGAGATGGGGTAATAGTAGGACGGGGCGAATGAAAGAGGGAGGTAGTATTATGGAGAGGTGGACAATAAGGCTGTAGAGTAGCAAGTAGTAGTGTGTGGGGGTGATGAAGCAGTTGGAAGAGTAGAAATTTCTCTTGGAGATTGAGTGTTGATTTGGGTGGATAATGTACTAGTAGGTATTGAGGAGGTGGTAATAGTTGCAGGTCGGGGAATCGGGAGAGTTTGAATTGGTGGAGCTATTTGATGAAGGGGCAAGCCTCATTGCCCCTAATAATGGTATTACATCTTCATTATTGGCCATGGTACGCCTGGAGAATGTTGGGGAGAGAAACAGTCCACCCCTCATGGTCCCCTTGAGGGGTAAGGGCTAGACAACTTAAACAGGGGAATACCGAAATGCTACAAAAAAGTCTGTAAGTCCGTATGTATATATGTATGTATGTATGTATGTATGTATGTATGTATGTATGTATGTATGTATGTATGTATGTATGTATGTATGTATGTATGTATGTATGTATGAACCAACTTTATACAACAATATCACAAAAGTCACTCGTAAGCGAAAATCATGAGGCTCCACACAGCGGGATTTCCATGAGAACCGGTAATTAGCAAGAAGTGGTAGTAACTGGTAACAGCGTTTGTGTAAAACAAAAATATATATAATAATAATAAATAAATAAACAGGTATACTGCCCCCTTAATGGAACCTTAACATTCCAAAAATGCGAGAAATGCAAATTTTGGAAATTTTAAGATTGTGAAAAAATATATATATATATATATATTTTATTTCAATGAAACCCACAAATTTGGAACCCTGTAGCACAAACACACAAAAAAAACTGATTTTCAAAGGTGCGTGACACATGCCTTTCCTAATTAAACGAAAGCAGTCTCATCTTCCAAGACCAAAAACTGCGTTCTGTGCTCGGCGGACATTCACATTTTCACATTTCTCAGTCACCAATAACTATTATTTTTTAAACTCAAGATTTATGATAGTTAAAGAACAAAAGGATAAACGTTTGAAATGGCTGTTCCCTAATAATCTAAGTACGGTATCAGCCGTC
>NC_061840.1:4019443-4026943 GCF_019202785.1 Penaeus chinensis
ACAAAATAACTCATGATTAACATTAAATGTCAGGTTTATTGTTGTTCTCAAGTGTTTGTATCCTGTTAATGGTGCATAGAAAGAAAAATCCGCGAAAATGTTCAGTCCATCATTTCCAGTGTCATACGCAGACAAGGTATCTCTCAGAAAATTGGAGGAAATTGTTGATGTTTCTCAAATAATGGTGTTTCGTACTCTACACAATGCGCACGGTTTCTAAAGAAGCTCATTGGTTCCACGGGTTATAGGCAGCAAAAAGAGTGCTCTGCCCCGGCGGGGCCGACTGAGTGGGCTTTATGCCTGTGGTGCTGACCTTGTTGGTGTGAGTTGACACCCCTGTAGACCAGGCAGGTGGCACCATGCTTGGGGCAGGCACCCCTGAGGGTGGGGGCACACCAGTGGGTGGAGGGACACCAGAGGGAGGTGGGACACCTGTGGGCACTGCACCAGCTGTAGTTCCCTTCATCAGATTCAATATTCTCTCCTGCAATTCACTTTGCTTGTTTCCTGTACTGCCCACAGCCCCATGAGTTATCATGGGCGGTGCTACTGGGGTGGCTGGAACCTGTGGTGCCAAACCATAAGCGCCATACACACCAGCCATGCCACCGTATGCTGGGTAAGCAGTGCCTGAAACAGCAGCGGCAGCTGCAGCAGCAGCTGCAGCAGCTGCTGCATTCTGAGGGACAACATTAACTGCAGCAGTCAATGCTGTACCTGCAGTTGCAGCACTAGCTGTTGCTGCTGCTGTTGTGCTCTGACTAACTGGTGTCCCTGAACCAACCACACTGTTAGAGCCATAGTTATACCCAGGGTATGTAACTGCCATGGGACGACTTGCACTGGCTCCTGGAAAGCAAGGTATCCAAAACCAGAATCAGTACGAGGACCTTCCAAATGCAGGACATTCCTGACAAATAAATACTGTCTTAAAAACTACACATTTTATAAATTTCTCATTCACCTATGAATAAAACCATAAAAATGTTGAAATCACTACAGTACACTTTTTCCAGTATATTTACAGTGGAAAAGAGAAAAAAAATCACAAAGAAAATGTAGACAATGGACTAGATAAATTGAGATAAAAAAAATTATAATGTGTAATAAAATTATGAATGTGGCTGTGTATGAAAATGTGTGTGTGTGTGTATGTGCATATGTATGTGAATGCACTCTCACTCACTCACTCACTCACTCACTCACTCACTCACTCACTCACTCACTCACTCACTCACTCACTATCTATCTATCTATCTATCTATCTATCTATCTATCCATCCATCATCCATCCAGCCATCCAGCCGATCACCTATCCACCCAATTACCTATCCACCCAATCACCTATCCACCCAATCACCTATCCACCCAATCACCTATCCACTCACTCACCTATCCACTCACTCACCTATCCACTCACTCACCTATCCACTCACTCACCTATCCACTCACTCACCTATCCACTCACTCACCTATCCATTCACACACCCATCCATCCACTCACACTCACTCATCCACTTGCTCACTCACTCATTCAATGATTCATTCATTCATTCATTCATTTATTAATTCATCCACTCATTCACCGATCCATTCACCCATCCATCCATCCATCCATCCATCCATCCATCCATCCATCCATCCATCCATCCATCCATCCATCCATCCATCAATCAATCAATCAATCAATCCATCCATCCATCCATCCACCCAGCCACCCAATCACCTATCCACTCACACACCCATCCATCTACTCACACACTCACTCATCCACTCACTTACTCATCCACTCGCTCACTCACTCACTCACTCATTCGATGGTTCATTCATTCATTCATTCATTTATTCACCCACCCACCCACCTATCCATCTATTTATCTATCTATCTATCTATCTATCTATCTATCTATCTATCTATCTATCTATCTATCCATCCATCCAGCCAGCCAATCACCTATCCACTCACTCACCTATCCACTCACTCACCTATCCATTCACACACCCATCCATCCACTCACTCACTAACTCACTCTTCACCCATCCACTCATTCATTCACTCATTCCACTAACACACTTGCTCAGAGAGAGAGAGAGAGAGAGAGAGAGAGAGAGAGAGAGAGAGAGAGAGAGAGAGAGAGAGAGAGAGAGAGAATATGTGTGTGTGTGTGTGTGTGTGTGTGTGTGTGTGTGTGTGTGTGTGTGTGTGTGTGTGTGTGTGTGTGTGTGTGTGTGTGTGAGTGTGAGTGTGAGTGTGAGTGTGAGTGTGAGTGTGAGTGTGAGTGTGAGTGTGCGTGTGCGTGTGCGTGTGCGTGTGCGTGTGCGTGTGCGTGTGCGTGTGCGTGTGATGTTAAGTGCATTTTGATTTACCTTCTCAAGTTTCTCAAGCTCATCATCATCCTCATCCTCATTCTCATCCTCATCCTCATCCTCCCTCCCTCTTAATTATTCTTGCTTTACTTCTGTCTTTCATTCCTACCCTCCTCCTCCCCCTCTCGTTATCTTACTCTTACTATTCCTCTTACTCATACTCATTTTCTTTCTTTTTACTCTCATTCACATTTGCATTCTCACTCTCACTCTCACTCTCACTCTCACTCTCACTCTCACTCTCACTCTCACTCTCACTCTCACTCTCACTCTCACTCTCACTCTCACTCTCACTCTCATCCTCCTTCCTTGGCGGCATGTGGTTAAATAGCATTCCCAATCTCTTTCCTACTCTCTTCTGTCTCATGACAACATGCAATCACATAAGTACTGCCTGTTAACCTGTGTTAATTAATAACTGTAGACAAAAATACTTTTATAAGAGGGATGATGAACATAATAATTAAAAAGTACATGCTTCACTTACAGTCTACTTCACTTACCAATACCCAAACTTACAATTAAAAAATAATAAAATTCATAAAGAAACAAGTAAAAACTAACTGAGATTAAACATTTCTTATTTCACAATTAAGTTACGAACAATGCCACAAAACATTTTTTACACATTTAATTCAAACATAAACCTGTAATTTATACCCATTCTTATACACTCAATTACAATATTAGAAGAAAATATAAATATCACTGAACATTCTTGACAAACAATAATAATGCAGTATAGATATTAGCTAAATATTAAAACAAATGTCTTTTAGAAAACTAGAGTTATCAAAATCTAAAGCTTTTAGAAAAAACAAAATAAAAATTAAATATTTTATCATTCATATCATGCTCATGCTCCAGCAACTACAAAAAATTCAACCATACTGATCTCTCCATTCTGCATTCAATCAATCTCTACAATTACCTAGCACTAGCTTAGCCAAGAAATAAATATTTCTCAAAGTAAACTCCATGAGGAGGAGCAACTAAAGCACTATTTTCACAAATACTAAGACTGCCAAGCCTAGCATCCAAACCTAACACTATGTACTACCAAAACTAAATACTACAAGGAAAACTGTGGCCCTTTGCACTTCTTAGTTCAGTTCAAAAAAAGGAGTGAAAAATGCAAGAAGCAAACTGCATGAACAACAACAATAAGTAGACCTAATGGCACTACAGAGGGAAAAAATGTAATAATTAAAAAGGCAGAAATAAGAGACAGCCATATCAGATTCAAAGTCACTCAATAATATGCAGCAATGAGGAAATCATGGTCAGTCCTCTTCTTCCTATTTTCAAGAAAATAGCCTGTACATTATATTTTAACCCAATACCATCAGGAATGGCATGTAAATACATACCATGCCCACAGTGAGTTTAGTTTATCAATTGTATTTACACAAAGATGGCTCCAGAAGTGCTTAGTCAACAATGACTCACACTTATTTACCTTTTCCTTGACTTTTAAAAAAAAGACATTATATTGCTACTAGTATTGTTAACAAAACTGTAATATTTATATCAATAATAAAAACAACATTGACACTGATAGCACTAGAAAAAAAATCTCACACTCAAGGAAGGGGGGAAATCAGGTGAGGTCACGTATATGTGTAGCCATCTATGTGTAGATACATTCACAAAACAACACTACAGTGAACTTCACATTTTCCCAGTGGCATTGGATTAACTCCCTTCTAATTCAACATACTTTTATTGATTTTTGAATTAACATACACTCCATCAAAATTCAATATTTAAATTATGATAAAAACATGACCAACAGAACAGAGATGATGGGTCTTAAATAACCTCAGCTATCATAAATCACAGAGTTCTGTATTTCTTCATTGGTTACAGAGGCATTTTGATGGTACTTTCAACTCTTTAAATATTAACTGAACACAAACTGTTCAGAAGAAGAACACTATGTCAGAACAAAATGTTTATAAATCTATTGCAAGATAACTACCAAATCAAAGAATAACATGGGTTCTACTCTACTTTTCTACTCCACCTTAAGCTCAAGATAACACATACATTTGCAAATCTCGTCCTCAGGCAACAACCGTAGATTTCCAACCACCTCAAAACCGCTCACCTATAACACATCAAGCTATGCCTGCTGTGTGAGGTATTTGGCAAGTGCAAAAGGCACTTCACAAATAATCATGCATTTATACTGTTTTGCAACAAACGGTGATCCAACAACACTTTTTTTTTTTTTCATCATCAGCTACAACATACGGATATCAGCCATGAAATTATTCAATGCAATACAATCACATAAGAAAATAACACAGAAAAGGCACTGTCAATGGTCACAAAATACAAATAATAAAATGGACAATAATCCATTCAGGTAACAATGGAAAAAAAAATGTAAATGCTTAATACACAATAGTAATATAAATGTCTGAACTTACCTGCAAGTTAGAAATACAAATGAACCTTTTGTTTTTGGAAAATTAATGAAAATCAAACGAAATAAAGATACCCTTCCGAAAACCACTGGAAAAAGGGAAACACGGGGTCCATTTGCGGAAAAAATAAAATTAAGCTACCACAACTGGCATAAAAGTGTGTGTGCATATCTGAGAATCATTCTATGATAACGCAGCTCTACAAGAGAAGAAAAAAAAAAAAATAGAAAACTAAACATGGGAAAAAACTGATGCCTGACGCAGACCTCTTTTTCCTTTCTTTTCTTTTGTTTTCATTAAGCGCAGCAAGAATAGTTCCCTCTTTCAGAAAGAGTGGAAAAGACAGTGAGTGCGAGATAACGATCCCTTTCGGAATATGGGATGTAATAAAAAAGGGGTGAGAAATAACCACTGTCAGTGGGTGGTTGCTCAGTAGTAATTAAGGATGGTCAAAGAATGTCTCGTTCTTTTTCTTTCCTTTTTTTTAAGAAACCAAGTATTAAAAATGGTTAGAAAGAGTATGATAAAATGACTGATGTCTGAATCTGCAAATAAAAATAAAGGCATTAGCAAAGCCACAGTCAACAGCACAAAAAGATATTGGCTGTAATATTTGCAATATTGAAGGGCCATGTGGCATCCAACCTCTTTCGGCCGCAGGTAGTAAAATAACGAAGAGGGGTAAAAGAAAAACAATAAGAGAGAAATTCGGTGAAAAAAGGCAAAGTGAATAAGGGAAATGCAGAACGTGCAACGGAATAAGCCTCTTGCGAAGTTAATATAGAAAATCATTCTAAAATCCAAAGTGATGAAAGATCATACTTTAATGTCTTTTTTTTTTCTTTCTTTCTTTTTTCCTTCTTGTTCTCTCACTTTTTCTTGTTCTTTTTCTGCATCATGAGAGAGATCTTCAAACAGGTCTATAACACTGGACTTTGGAAGCAAAGACTTTGCTATTTCATTTGTTTTCTCTTTTTCTTTGAATTCCGAAGGGAGTTTTAGGAAGAAAACGTTAAAGTGAGTCTGCCTACGAAGTTACTACAGCTGCAAATTACAATCGATTATTGCAAAAACAGCAAAGACCATTTGAGGCTGAATTCCCTATCAGTCTTAGATGTTCTGTAAATATACATTTTCTCTTTCCTCCTTTCCTTCTTTCTGCATTATTTTCTTTTTCTTTCAGACATTCCACTATACCTTCACTATCTGAAAAGCTCTTTTGATCTAGTGATTGAAGTTTACTTTAATTCTTCTACACAAGAAAATAATCACTGGATTTCATCCTGAAGAGAAAAAAAGACACATAGGCATCAACAGTAGAGTTAGCTGTTTGCTCTATATTTGCGAAGGAAATATCCTAAAAGGAATAACATATATCCATACATATGTGTGCATGTTTAAGTGTGTGTGTGTGTGTACGTGTACGTGTACGTGTACTTGTACGTGTACGTGTACGTGTACTTGTACATGTACGTGTACGTGTACTTGTACGTGTACGTGTACGTGTACTTGTACGTGTACGTGTACGTGTACTTGTACGTGTACGTGTACGTGTACGTGCACGTGTACGTGGGTGGGTGGGTGGTTTTTTTTTTTTGATATATGGATGGATGGGTGGATGAATGAATGGATGGATGGATGGATGGATGGATGGATGGATGGATGGATGGATGGATGGATGGATGGATGGATGGATGGATGGATGGATGGGTGGATGGATGGATGGATGGATGGATGGATGGATGGATGGATGGATGGATGGATGGATGGATGGATGGGTGGGTGGGTGGGTGGGATTGTGGGTGGGTGGGATTGTGGGTGGGTGGATGGGTGGATGGATGGATGGATGGATGGATGGATGGATGGATGGATGGATGGATGGATGGATGGATGGATGGATGGATGGATGGATGGATGGATGGATGGATGCATGTATGGAGAGACAGATGGATAAACAGACATGGACATGGACATATGGATAGAGAGATAGAGAGATACATATGTATGTTTATGCTTATTTAAAGATATTTAACTACAAGTACATACATACATACATACATACATATATATATATAAATATATATATATATATATATATATATATATATATATATATATATATATGTATGTATATGTGTATATATATTTACAAATACCTACTTATACATATTTATCTATATCTATCTATCTCTCTCTATCTACATATACATATTTATCTATATCCATCTATCTATCTATCAACCTACCTACCTATCTATTTATCTATTTATCTATCTATCTATCTGTTAATATCAAACCGTACTTGGAATGGGCATGTTAAGTAAATGAGAAAGGAAAGATACTTCCTCTAAATAAAATAAACAATTCTTTTAAGAAATGCTAACAGAGATAAAAGTACTTTCAATAATCCTCTTTTTTCTATTCTTTCATTTTTCTCTCATTTTCACTTCCTTTTTTTTTTTTTTTTTTACATAATCAAATGCTCATTAGAGGCATGGCTATTTCAGTGGGGGTTGGGAGGTTGCTCGTTTCGCAATCAGCAGCTCTCAAGGATGGGTTCAGAGAGCAGGGCTTGAGGTCTAAAAAAAAACCCTGAACTTCGCAACACGGAGGGAAGAGGTCTTGCACACTTAAAATAGGCAAACGTGGCTCCAAAGAGATGCTAAAAGGGTTGGTAAACACCAATTGTCAACGGTAGATC
>NC_061840.1:4034443-4046943 GCF_019202785.1 Penaeus chinensis
AAAAAGATGGATGACATGAACATTTCATCAAGGAAATATTTAGCTGTGGGTTGGGGTGATGAGAGAATCTTACCAATGGACAGTGCAGCCAAGTGACAGGTAGTGGGGAAGTCTTGCCACGTGTGCATAAAGGTTTTGGAGGGAGATTAACTCGGAAAGCCTTTAGGAAGAGGCTCTTACATTACCTCCACCAGTAAAGGAGGGTGGAATGTACCATCTGTGACCCTTGACCTGAAGAGCACCCGCTCCAGGATGGACTTTGTATCCATGCACAGGAAACTCCTCCTTCTGCCCAAAGTCTATATAAGTAAGGTCTATATAAGTAAGGTCTGATCATTGAGCTATTCAAATTCATCCGTCTCGCACATAACGTCCCTCGGAATAAAGCCTCGGAGTTGAATGCTATATTTTATGTATTTATTGTCATTTAGCTTACATATGTATTGGTATGTGTATATATATATATGTAGTTTTATAATTATCATAATATATACACATGTATATATACATATTTATGCATATATAATATATATATATATACATATGCATACATATACATATATATACATAAACATGTATATACATATATATACAACTATATACATATACATACATATACATATATATACATATACATACATATACATATATACATATACATTTATATACATATACATATACATATATATACATATACATATACAAATATATACATAATCACATATATACATATACAATGAACTACATGGAGCGATAACAGAGTCAGATAAACAAAAACAGTCTCTTACCAACTTGATACAGCATAACCAATAACAAAAACAGACCTTGGAAAATGGCTAAACACCAAAAATGTGTCAGCAGAAAAAGCTAGTGACTTCGCAAAGAGGAGGCAAGGAGTCTTGGAACTGAACATGAGTGTTCATCATGTGCACTGGGCCTATAAGCCTAATAACCAGATCCAACAGGTTAATTGAAACAAAATAACAATAAAAAAGGAGAAACACCACAGAGATAAAAGGCAGAAGTTAAGAAAGAGGAATAGATTAAAAATAAATAAAAAAAGAATGAAAACAAAAGGCCTTTATAAAATACTGTCTAAATTCACACAGACTTCAGTTCCTTTCATAGGAACTTCAAGCAAATATCATCACAAATCATGTTCAATCTCCAGTACCTCAAATGTATCCAATAAAAATAAACTATCAACATATCTACTCAATACATCAATTCCAATAACTCTATGTGCTAATTAAAGATAAATATGACCCAAGTGACCAAAGGGTTTTTTTTTTTTGACTCGTGTCTGTCTATCCAGCTTCTACCATGCATATCAAAGGTCAGCACTGTAATCTATACTATGACTCTCTACAATTCAGCCCACATCCAAACCTCACATTCAATGCCATTCTTCTTTCGGAATTTTTACTTCATGAGATATATATAATAAAAAAAAAAAAAAAAAAAAAAAACACAGAAAACAGACACCCTCAATGCCATTCTTCTTTGGGAATTTTTACATTATGATTAAAAAAAAAATAATAAATAAAAAAAAAATAGCAAAAAATAGACACCCTTTATATGACCTTGGAGATAAAAGTCCTTTTCAAGCCTCACAATTTTTCACTCCTTATTCATAGGTACCAAACTGCACCTTGAAATTTGTACTTCTAGTCTATCAAACTGAAAAAAAAAAAAAAAAAATCATATTATCAACAATATAAATTCCATTCTGCCTGTTACATTAATCGCAATAATGATGTCTAACTTTGAAACAGAATTAAACTTATCTATTATGATTACCTCTTTATCAATCTGTTTATTGTATCATATATTTTTTATTTTAATACCTTAATTAAAATTTAATTTATATTTATTTAAAATAAAATAAAAATCTATCTTACAAACAAAATGCTCTCTCATAATGTTGTTGGAAAAATGTGTAATTTTGAATCCAATTCTTTAACCGTCATAATCATCATCATCATCATTATTATCCTCATCTTTATCATCATTATCATCATCATCATCTTCGCCACCACCACCACCACCAGCAGTACTAGCAGCACCATCACCATAATTACCATCTTTGCCTCATCATTTTTTTTTCACTATCAATTTTTTTTTTTTCACCCTCTCCTCAAAATCATCTCAGTATCATCCTCCCTCTCCTCCTCCTCCTCCTTCTTATACTTCTCCATTTTCTTAACCTTTTCATTCTCCCCCTTCTCCAATTACTGCTTCCCTTCTGCACTTGTCTTTTCTTTCAATTCTTTCTCAATAATCTTTTGTTTCTTCCTGCTAGTATTATCTTGCTTTTGCTTCACATTTCTCTTTTTGTTTTGTCTTCCACTGATTTTCCTTTGTTTCCCTTTCTTTTCCTGCCCTCTTTCATAGTATCAACTATTTTCTCCTGTCAAAGTTTCACCAACCTCCATCTCCTCCTACCTCTTTATTCCGATTCCTCTTATTTCTCTCTCTCTCTCTCCCTCTCCCTCTCCCTCTCCCTCTCCCTCTCCCTCTCCCTCTCCCTCTCCCTCTCCCTCTCCCTCTCCCTCTCCCTCTCCCTCTCCCTCTCCCTCTCCCTCTCCCTCTCCCTCTCCCTATCCCCCCTCCCCCTCCTCTCCTCTCCTCTCTCCATCCTTCCCTCCATCCTCCTTCTTCCTCCTCCTCTCTTTCCATCCTCCCTCTTCCTCTCCTCCTCCTCCTCCTCTTCCTCCTCCTCCATCCTTCCTCTCTCCTCCTCTTCCTCCTCTCCTTCTCCATCCTCCTCTATCCATCCCTTCTCCTCCATCCTTCCATCCTCTCCCCACCTCCTTCCTCCTTCCTCCTCCTCCATCCCTTCCTCCACTCCTCCTCTCCTCCTATCCTCCTCCTCATCTCCACATCCATCCTCTCCTCCTACTCCTCCTCCTCCATCCTCCTACCCCCACTCTCACTCCTACCCTCCTCCATTCCTCCTCCTCCTTCCTTCCATCCCCCTCCAACTCCCACTCCTCCCCTTCCTCCTCCACCCTCCTCCTTCATCCTTTCTCCTTCCTCCTTCTCCAACTCCTCCTCTTCCTTCCTCTCTCCTCTCTTCATCTCTCCTTTCCTTTCCTCTCCTCCTCTCCCTCTCTTTCCTCCTCCTTCCATCTCTCTCTTATCCTCCTTCCATCCATCCTCCTCATTCCTCCTCTCCTCCTCCTTCCTCCATTCCTCCTCCTCCTCCATCCTCCTCTCCTCCACTCCTCCTCTCCTCCATCCTCCTCTCCTCTCCTACCTCCTCCTATCCTACTCCCTCCTCCTCTCCTACCATCCTCCCTCTCCTCTCCTACCTCCTCCTCCTCCCACCTCATCCCTCCATCCTCCCCTCCTCCTCCTTCTTCCTCTCCTCCATCCCTCCTCCTCCTCCTTCCACCTCACCCTCCTCATTCCCTCTACTCCATCTCCTCCTATCTCTCCTCTTCCTCCCACCCTCCTCTCCTCCACTCTCCTCTTCCTATCCATCTCCTCTTCCCTTCCTTCCTCTCTCCTACTCCCTCTCTCCCCATCCTCCTCCCTTCCTCTCTCACTCCTCTCCCTCTTCTCCTCTTCCTCTCCCTCCTCCTACTCCTCCTCTTCCTCCTTCTCCTCCTCTTCCTCCTCCTCCCCCTCTCTCCTCCTCCCTACCTCTCTTCCTCCTACTCTCTCCTCTTCCCTCTCCTCCTCTTCCTCTTCCTCCTCCTCCTCTCCTCTCCTCTCTTCCTCCTCCTCTCCCTCTCTTCTCCTCCTCTCCTCTCCTTCTCCTCCTACTCCTCTCTCCTCCTCCCTCTCCTCTTCTCCTCCTCTCCTCCTCTCTCTCCTCTCCTCCTCTCTCCTCCTCTCTCCTCCTCTTCCTCCTCTTCCTCTCCTCTTCCTCCCCCTCTTCCTCTTCCTCCTCCTCCCCCTCTTCCTCTTCCTCCTCCTCCCCCTCTTCCTCTTCCTCCTCCTCCCCCTCTTCCTCCTCCTCCCCTCTTCCTCTTCCTCTTCCTCCTCCTCCTCCTCCTCCTCCCCCTCTTCCTCTTCCTCTTCCTCCTCCTCCCCCTCCCCCTCTTCCTCCCCCTCCCCCTCCCCCTCTTCCTCTTCCTCTTCCTCTTCCTCTTCCTCTTCCTCTTCCTCTTCCTCTTCCTCTTCCTCTTCCTCTTCCTCTTCCTCTTCCTCTTCCTCTTCCTCTCCTCCCCCTCCCCCTCCCCCTCCCCCTCCCCCTCTTCCTCTTCCTCTTCCTCTTCCTCTTCCTCTTCCTCTTCCTCTTCCTCCTCCTCCCTCTTCCTCTTCCTCTTCCTCTTCCTCTTCCTCTTCCTCCTCCTCCCCCTCTTCCTCTTCCTCTTCCTCTTCCTCTTCCTCTTCCTCTTCCTCCTCCTCCCCCTCTTCCTCCTCCTCCCCTCTTCCTCTCCTCCCCCTCTTCCTCTTCCTCTTCCTCTTCCTCTTCCTCTTCCTCTTCCTCTTCCTCTTCCTCTTCCTCTTCCTCTTCCTCTTCCTCTTCCTCTTCCTCCTCCCCCTCTTCCTCTTCCTCTTCCTCTTCCTCTTCCTCTTCCTCTTCCTCTTCCTCTTCCTCTTCCTCTTCCTCTTCCTCTTCCTCTTCCTCTTCCTCCTCCCCCTCTTCCTCTTCCTCTTCCTCTTCCTCTTCCTCTTCCTCTTCCTCTCCCTCTCCCTCTCCCTCTTCCTCTTCCTCTTCCTCTTCCTCCTCCTTCTCCTTCTCCTCCTCCTTCTCCTCCTCCTTCTCCTTCTCCTTCTCCTCCTCCTTCTCCTTCTCCTCCTCCTTCTCCTTCTCCTCCTCCTTCTCCTTCTCCTCCTCCTCCTCCTTCTTTTCCTCCTTCTCCTCCTCCTTCTTTCTCTTCTCCTCCTCCTCCTTCTCCTCCTCCTCCTTCTCCTCCTCCTCCTTCTCCTCCTCCTCCTTCTCCTCCTCCTCCTTCTCCTCCTCCTCCTTCTCCTTCTTCTCCTTTTCCTCCTCCTTCTCCTTCTTCTCCTTTTCCTCCTCCTTCTCCTTCTTCTCCTTTTCCTCCTCCTTCTCCTTCTTCTCCTTTTCCTCCTCCTTCTCCTTCTTCTCCTTTTCCTCCTCCTTCTCCTTCTTCTCCTTTTCCTCCTCCTTCTCCTTCTTCTCCTTTTCCTCCTCCTTCTCCTTCTTCTCCTTTTCCTCCTCCTTCTCCTTCTTCTCCTTCTTCTCCTTCTCCTTTTCCTCCTCCTTCTCCTTCTCCTTTTCCTCCTCCTCCTCCTTCTTCTCCTTCTCCTTCTCCTTCTCCTCCTCCTTCTCCTCCTCCTTCTCCTTCTTCTCCTTCTTCTCCTTCTCCTCCTTCTCCTCCTCCTTCTCCTCCTCCTCCTTCTCCTTCTTCTCCTTCTTCTCCTTCTTCTCCTTCTTCTCCTTCTTCTCCTTCTTCTCCTTCTTCTCCTTCTTCTCCTTCTTCCCCTTCTTCCCCTTCTTCTCCTTCTTCTCCTTCTTTTCCTTCTTCTTCTCCTCCTCCTCCTCACACTTTTCTTGCTCCTTTTCTTTTGCCCAATCCTCTTCCTCCTCTTTCATATCCCAATCTTCTTCCTCTGCCTCATCCTCATCCTCTATTTCCTCTCATTTCCCTCCTCCTCTTCCTTCTCCCTCCCCTTATCTCCCCCTCATCCTCCTTTTCCTTTTCCTTCTCCTCATCCTCCCCTTCTCCATCAGCTTCCCCCACTGTTTCTCTATTTCTCCTCTTTCTTTAATTTATATCGTTCTTCTATCCCTTTACTCCCATTCCCTTTCTCTTCTCTGACTACTTCTTATCCACCTCCTCTCTCTCTCTCTCTCTCTCTCCCCCCCCCCCCCTTTTTCCTTCCTTCCGTGCCCTCCTTTTTCTCTAAACCTCTCCTCTTCCTTCTTTCTATCTCCACCTACTTCACTTTCCAACTCACACTTCTCCAGTCCTTCCCTTTATCTTAATTAATTTTTTTTTTTTTTATTATAAATATTTCCATTCATCTTAGCCACTGCCCTTAATAATGCAAATGCAAAAAAAAATAATAATAATAATAAATAAATAAATAAATAAAAAAAAAGATCATGCAATTTTGCCCTTTATTAATGAGGTTTTTAATACATTCAGCTACCTGAAAAATACATGAAAAAAAAGTTAACCAAAAGCCTCATTAAACGAAACAAGGCCTTCCGCTCCTGTAATAAAAACCCTTCTGGGGAGGTTATATGTATAAAGATCTACATGACCCTTCTGTCATCCTTCTTTATCTTTGTGATAAAAATCAACGTGTGTGTGTGCGTGTGCGTGTGCATGTGCATGTGCGTGTGCATGTGCATGTGCATGTGCGTGTGCGTGTGCATGTGCATGTGCGTGTGCGTGTGGGTGTGCGTGTGCGTGTGCGTGTGCGTGTGCGTGTGCGTGTGCGTGTGCGTGTGCGTGTGCGTGGGTGCGGGTGTGGGTGTGTGTGTGCGTGCATGTGTGTGTGGGTTTGTGTGTGTGTGGGTGTGGGTGGGTGTGGGTGGGTGTGGGTGGGTGTGGGTGGGTGTGGGTGGGTGTGGGTGTGTGTGGGTGTGTGTGGGTGTGGGTGTGGGTGTGTTTGGGTGTGGGTGGGTGTGGGTGGGTGGGTGTGGGTGTGGGTGTGGGTGTGGGTGTGTGTGGGTGTGGGTGGGGGTGGGTGGGGGTGGGTGTGGGTGTGGGTGTGGGTGTGGGTGTGGGTGGGTGGGTGTGGGTGGGTGGGTGTGGGTGTGGGTGGGTGGGTGTAGGTGTGGGTGTGGGTGTGGGTGTGGGTGTGGGTGTGGGTGTGGGTGTGGGTGTGGGTGTGGGTATGGGTATGGGTATGGGTATGGGTGTGGGTGTGGGTGTGGGTGTGGGTGTGGGTGTGGGTGTGGGTGTGGGTGTGGGTGTGGGTGTATGCGACTGTCTGTCTGTCTCAAAAAATGAATCCTAACCAGCACATTCACACAAAAGCCAAACATCCAAAGTGACATGATCAAGTCATCAAAGCTTTGTAACAACACTATTTGATCTATGCTACAACTCAAGTGCTATTGTCATCTTTTTCTGGTCTCAATTCCTATCCTTTTATTAAAGATGTTTAAGTCTACTCTGAGTGCTATGTGTCCTTTGTTTTTGGGCTTTCCTTGTCCGACCTGTCAAACCCCCCTCACCTTGCGGAGTGCCATGGAGTATGTTCAGAGTGAGGGACCTATGGCTTTCATTCTCTCCTGTGATGAAAATCGCATACAGGCAGTTACGTTGGCTGAGGTCACGTAGCACTTGAGTGGCAGGGATATCAGGCGGGGGGAACAGGAGGTCCACCAGCAGGTTGACGGACTTCAGCTGCTGTTCAATGCTCTCAGCATAATCTCTATAAGTAGCGTCATTAATATAGTAGGATTCATTCAACATTAAATCTAATAGGAACGATAATTTGTCTCAACTTCAAGCAAATACAAAAATCAATCAATGTATTGATTTACATTACTATCAACAGGAAACAATACACACTGAGCAAGCTACCAATGCTGACCTTTGCATTTTATTTGGAACCACAATTTCCACGTCGTTGGGCCTGTTGGGATCTAGTGGATCAAGAGGCTCTGTGTAGTTAGAGGCATAAGTGCGTGAAGTTCTCCCGTCAACTTCTGGAGTTGGGGCAGGACCAGGGTAAGCATCTTCATATCTCTGATAATAATCACGGTAGTAGTCATCATATATGTCATCATAATGCCCTCGTCCTGCCCGGTCCCTGTCTCTCTCTCGATCTCTGTTTACATTGCCATTCCCTCTTCCACGTCTGTAACATTTGTTTAACTTAGAAACCTTAAAATGAAAATGCTTGCTCAAAGACCATGTTGTACCTAACAGGTCTTCATATGAGACAATAGATAATCACACAAAAACATGGACATAATTCAAACCAGAGACGACATACCCATAGTAGTCCCCATAATAGTCATCGCCTCTATCTGGCGGGGGAGATCTCTCTCTGTTCTCACTGAAACGGCCTCGTTTCCCCCCTGGGGGACCACCTGCATTCTTGTTACCTGGGGGTCCCTGTGAACTTCCACTTCCTCCACCTGCACCTCCACCTCCACCTCCACCTGCACCTGCACCTCCACCTCCGCCTCCACCTCCACCACCTCCACCCACACCACCTCCTCCTGCTCCCATTCCTAGTCCTAGTCCTGGTCCTGGTCCTGGTCCTGGTCCTGGTCCTCCACCTCCACCACCACTAATTTTTGCTGGCTTCACATCTGGTTTAACAACAAACAAAAAAATAAATCAATGCATGGAATTTATTAAAACTGTTATCTACATAACAAAGAATCTTATCCTATTTTTGAAAGATACACACCAACTCTGTTGCGGTTGATATATGTGATGTTTCCAGCCCTAAGACAAGCAGCAGCCTCCTCTTCCTTTTCAAATTGGACAAAACCAAACTTGTTCCTTGTAATCGAAACCCCTAAAAAAAAAAAAAATTAGAACAACAATGAAAGTCTAAATAAAATCAACCTCTGATAAGTAAGCAAGAACAGAAGACTTAATGCATCACACAACATATCTAGTAAAAATGAGAAAGATCAAAGGAAAACAAATACATCAAATATTGCATCTCAGTCAGTTTAATTCACAGGCATTAAACCACCATAATGAAATAATATATAAAGAATGCCAAAACTTTTCACTTACAAAACTACTACATATGGTTTAACATTTCTTTATAAAACCTGACGTAAAATTTTGCATTCTTAAGTGCTCATACAGAAGAAATAAATACAATCCCTATTTATTTTCCAGTGTCCACGAAACTAATTCTATGCCAATCAAAGAGAACATCTCAATGCTTCCTTACCCAAAACTCTGCCATACTGTGAGAAGTATTCTTGAAGCATATCGCGTGTTATGAAGGCATTGATGCTGCCAACAAAGATCCTTGCATTAACAGTCTTGGGGTCAGAAGTAACCTCTGACACACCACGACGATTAGGCGAGGTTTCACGGTTCCTGATGAGCAAAAGATTTTGTTCAACACCCAAAATGTGTATCTTAGAATTATATTTTCATTGACCTAAATATAGTATACTTTATTCCATTGCAAAAAATCTGAATAATTAATAAAGTTCAAAACCCATAAGTTTCATCAAAGAAAGGAATAATGTTAAGAATATCCTTGTGCAAAATCTAAATGAGAGTTTAAGCCAAGTCAAAGTGACAATTTTTATGAACTTCACCTAAAGCCCAACAAGCACACAGACAGCAACAAACCTGCTCCTGCTCCTACTTCTGCTGCGAGAGTGGGACCGACGGCGATCCCGATCCCTTCCACGAGACATAGTACTTTAGAGTCTGAAGAGAAAAATAGGCCACTTTAAAAGATTTCTAAAGGCTACAGCAAATAATTTGCCATTAAGAAATTGAATTACATAATTCTAATGTCATAGACAATCTACAAAAAATTATTTTTAATGCTCTACTAATATTTTATCTATACTCCACTTAAGAACTAATATTATAGTACTATAAATACAGGGACAAGTCTTTGATCACATGTGAAGGTTATTTACTTGATCAAATTCTGTAACCAACTGTAAAAGTATATACACATACAGTAAGTCTACTCCTCATATACATAAACTTACAGGGTTAAATAATCAGGAGTGCACTCCTTCCTAGCACAACCACACACCACCCAAACCACCACGTGCCAATGCATACAAAGCAGGTTAATCCATTGCAACTGAGGCCTCACTGCCTGCTCATGGCCCAAAGTCTAGGCATTACGCTTACTTGATTGGTGATTCTCACAGGTGTGCAGCTTGCAAGCCTGGCCAACTCAAACATTCGTATGCAGTAACAAGACTCCTTGCCACCCCTTGGCAATGTTATTGCTTAGGGGAGACCATTTGTACCATTTTCCACTGCCTATATTTGTCATTTGATATGCTATATCAAGACTGTAAGAGAATGTTTTCCTTGAACAGACTCCATACTATTTCTTGAGGCAGCCTGTAACTCTTGTTATAAGTGTAATTTCGTAATTTTCAATTTTTTGCAATATACCCTGCTCTACCTGTCACAGCAGGCAGGACTAGGAAACCTGAGCATGGCTCCTCAAGTCATAGCTCATAGATCGCACATTCCTCACTTATTTATCAATGGAAATAATGCAAGAGACCTAAATGCTCACAGAGTCTAATCACTGTCCAAGGGCTTTGTGCAACTTAGGGTGAGTCATTCCCTTCAACACATCAAAATTCTCACATGTTCCTATCACCCCTGCTGTCAGCCAAATTTTTTCATAATGGCTTATTCATGATGGTACTGCTTTGATTCTTGTGAGTGTTGTAATTAAAGTTGTCGCAGATTCCATAGTTTATTAGCACAAAGTATGGTAGCTGGAGTACAGAGGAGAGGCAAGGCAGAGGTGCCCGGGGAAGAGCAGGCATCTTACCTTGCCCGCGAAGGAGAGCAGTCTGTGCCAACTACTCAGAAATTGTTATGAACAAACTTCATTTTGAAACAATTCATAATAGAAAACACAAAAGAATTTGAATGAACACAAATATTGATACATATGGTCAGATGATGGTTTCGTGGGGGAAGGAACAAGGGTACCTTATATACAGTTGTACGTGAGAAGAACTTTAGTTATGGTGTTTACAATACTAAAAAGCTTCATGATTAGGAGAAAGAAATGCTGAATATTCATAAAAAGTAAAGACGCTTGAATATCGAAAATAAAAGCAATAACATACTTTGTGATTCAGAATAAGCATTTTCTAACAGATATTTTGCATATAAACAAGACATAATTATACATGAAAACACCAGAATAACATCATGGGAATTGTTTAGCGAGTTCTAAGGTCTCTTCGTCATTGTCGCGGCTATAGACTTATTGGAGTCAGCTGAGGATATTGGAGTTACTGTAAGATAAGAAACATGTGGCTTTTCTGGTGTGTAAGGTGAGAGAGATCACAAGAACAGGTCACTATATTTGGTAATGGTAGTTCTCTAATTTGCTGGTGGTGTAGGGTGCATTAAAAAAAAAATTCTTTATGGTAATTTTTCAGAATACCTTCGCATAGCTGATCGCAACTTATTTGTTATCAATGGATTCCACTCACTCTCTACTATATAAATATATTAAAATCATGCCAAAGAACCCCCCCCCCCAAATTAGTGACAATCTTGGTCCAGCTAATAGGGGAGAACATGAAAGGTACAAGGGTAAAATATGAATAGAGTACAGAAAAAACATAGCTATAGTAATAATACATAATGAATAAGTCACTGCAATGTATAATGCAGGGAGCTGCACCCCCCTGTGACCCCCCCACCCCAACTCCTGTCCTGGAAGACAAAGAAACCAGCATGAGAGGATCACCATCCCAGCTCAGCAGCATCTGTCAATCAGGTTAGTACTTTATGATTCCTAGCTTATACAGTGCCATGTCATCCCACATGTAGGTCATGTGCTCTATCCTGCCGTGATTATGTGGAGGATTCTTTGTTATCCTAGGTGGGAGCTGGGGGGTAGCAGTCCCCAAGGGGGTCTCAGGGGGCACAGTCCTCTGCATTCAGCAGTACAGTGAGGTATTACCTTCATTATGTTATCATATTATTATTAGTTTACCCAGTACCCTCCATGCCCTCCCCTGCTATAAGGACCAAGAATATATAGGGGTTAGGGGAGGTTTTGTGGCATAATTACTACATATATGTACTAGTGGGTGAGAGGAATCCATCAATACCCGAAATTGTCAAGATCAGTTATGCAAAGGTATTGGGAAAAATTACCTAGATTAAATGAAGTTTTTAAAAATAACAGATATACCAAAATGTTCTTTCTTTTCCCTATTCAAGGAAGCATCATGTCCAGGTTTCAGTCCCCACTCGTGTCACAAGGCACCGTGTTCCAATGGACTACACCAGCCAGGGAGAAATGCCAATCAGAAGCATGCCCTTGGAAAATATGGCAGTTGGTAAGGTTTCGGGAGTGATGCCTCCCACATTAGAAAGAGTTTTGGATCCGACAGCGGCCTTTACAGTAGCCTATGCATTTAGGACAGAGTTCATTCACCTATTGGCCCATCGTCAGTTCAAATGTTTAATGAACTAACCTTGGCTTCAATTTTTCTATTTCCACTTTTTTAAATGCCTGGGTGAATTTGCCAATATGCCCCCAGTCCAAACCCCCAAATTCCCCAAGGAACGTAGCCTCTGACAGGTGCTGTCCTCCTGATAACCTTAATGTAATAACTCTAAAGGAAAAACTGAAGGAAATGGTTATAGTATACATTATAGACAATCTAACACCATCAATATAATTCTTATCAGTGATATATATCTACACTGAATAATAATTAACTAATCCTGTAATGATAATTCATAGAAAACCAGTATGAAGTCCACAATTTTGATATTCCAGTGACTTCAAATAATGAAAGAGACTGTCTATCTCCTCTGACAAAGGCATGCAACTGTATAAAGGAAAAATACAATGAGTAAAATATGCTATTTATCATACCAAACAATAATGCTTTCATAGGC
>NC_061840.1:4056943-4059443 GCF_019202785.1 Penaeus chinensis
TCCACCTTGTTGCCCGAATCCACCTTGACCAAATCCACCCTGTTGTCCAAATCCACCTTGTTGCCCGAATCCACCTTGACCAAATCCACCCTGTTGTCCAAATCCACCCTGGCCAAATCCACCCTGTTGTCCAAATCCACCTTGTTGCCCGAACCCGCCTCCAAGGCTACCCCCCGAAGGTCTGTTTGGTCTGTTTGGTCTATTGGGTCTGTTGCCCGAAGTCGACCCGCCGCTGCCTGACTGTCCTCCAACGGCTTGCTCGAACAGCTGTTGTAATTCCTGAGTAAGAGAAAAAAAATATGTATGTACATATATATATCTAAGTACGCATACGCACGCGACCACAAAACCACACACACACACACACACACACACACACACACATTATAGTAAAAAGAAATATATATTTATATATAACCGAATATCTATTCATACTTTGAACGCTAAACCTGGATTTGTCAATTCCTTACCGCGAGACTCTGGGCGTAAGTAGCCGCGCAGATCGCCGCCAGAACGATTAAGGTTAACTTCATTTTCCTTCTGAAAGAGGAGAAAACATTAGCTCAGGATAATATAGCAGTGTCGACTCTACAGTCGATTTGAGATGCATCACATACTGTATAATTACACACACAAACACACACACACACACATATATATGTGTGCGGGTGTGTGAGTGTGTGTGTGTGTGTGTGTGTGTGTGTGTGTGTGTGTGTGTGCGTAAACAGTATGTATATACACGTATGTATATGCATTACAAGATTTTCCATTTCGATTCCATCTACGCCAATATATATCCCAAAGATTTCCAATCGTTCACGAATTATAAAATAGTAATTACATATAATCCAACCTTTGCTGATATACATGTAAAATCATAGCACACGACCCTAGTGTAAAGGATGCTGTAAAGATCATAACAGTAACTAAATACCATATAACAAAGACCTTGACTATCCACCAAAAACAGATATTAAACAGATTCATAAAAAAAATAAAAAAAAAATGTTCAGGTAAATGACATTTGACAAAACACATGCGTATAATGCGTATCCATGCGTATAATGACCTTGATTTTAGCTGTCTAATTTTATGTATCTAATTTTACCTGTTTTAACCTGTTTATTTACCTGATCAATACATTCTCTGTTGTGGCTATTAATGTTGTTCCTGTTGTTGTTGCTATTATTATTGTTATCATTATCGTAATTTCGGTTATTATTATTTTCATCATCATTATTTATATCGCCATTATCATTGTTGTTGTTGATATCAATACAGTAACAGACATTGTTATTGCCACCATCATTATTATTAACATCATTATGAATTTCAATATCATCATCACAACTATTTTTACTATTACCATTATTGCCACTATCAATGTCATTATCATTACTCTGATTAGCATCATGATGATTATTATCAGTATCCCCATCATTATCATTATTATTACCAACGATAATAATAATGATAATAATAATAACAATAACAACAACAACAATAGTAATGATAATGATGATAATAATAATAGTAATAATAATAATAATAATAATGATAATAATAATAGTAATAATAATAATAATAATGATAATAATAATAATAATAGTAATGATGAAAGGAGAAAACACTGTACCGTGTTGATACTATGGTATATAAACCCACAATGTAAAACTAGATTTACTGAAAATGAGACTACAGTTTCGGAATCCACCTGGATTCCATCTTCAGACCTGAAGATGGAATCCAGGTGAATTCCGAAACTGTAGTCTCACTTTCAATAAATCTAGTTTTACATTGTGGGTTTTTATACCATAACAATAGTAATGATAATGATAATAATGGTTATGAAAATAATGCTAATAATAATGATGCTGATAATAATGAAAATTATCATGAAAATAGTACTACTACTACTAATAATAATAATATTAATGATAACCATCATCATCATCATACCAAAGATAATAATAACAATATTAATGACTAATAATATAATAATAACAACAATAATGATACCAATGATAACAACAATAATAAAAACAAAAAGAAATAACGCAATGAAAAAATAACAGCACTAATAAATAACGAACTTAGTGATCTAACAAACAGATAACATACAAATGCATTAACTAAAGCGGACGGGACAAACAGGACGGAGTTAGTTACACTATATTTGCGATAGTAGTTGGTGCTTAGTGGGAAGGGGGGATGGGGAAGGGGGGGAGAGGGAGGGAATGGGGATGGGGAAGGGGAGGAGAGGGAGGGAAGGGGATGGGGAAGGGGGGGAGGGAGGGAAGGGGATGGGGAAGGGGAGAGAGAGAGGGAAGGGGGGTTGGGAAGGGGGGGGAGAGAGGGAAGGGGGATGGGGAAGGTTGGAGAGGGAGGGAAGGGGATGGGGAAGAGGGGGAGAGGGAGGGAAGGGAGGAGTGGAGGGGAGGTAGCAGGATGGAAGTGGTGGGGGGGTAGTGGTGGGAAGGGAATGGGGAGGTAGTGGTGG
>NC_061840.1:4074443-4086943 GCF_019202785.1 Penaeus chinensis
CAATATTATCTTCATTCTTTGGAGAGAGACAGACAGACAGACAAACAGGGACAGAGACAGAGAGATGTTTGGAAAGGAAATCTGCAGTTCACACGCCCCGCAGTCTTGTTGATACACTTAAAAAGTGTATAATAATACTGTAATGTATCTATATCTTTGTACATTTGATATCCATGTGACATTTCTTTAAGAATCTAAATACCCTAGAGTATATTCCCTATGGAATAAGAGTCTAGGGTCTTTACATATCACATTTAACTTTTTCTGTTTTTTTTATCAAAGATTGTTGGTTACCAGTTTTCAGTGAGGATGGTGATAACACAATCATTTGAATTAGCAATAAGATTTATGAACAGGATGATTTATCTAAAGTGCAAAAAGGCCCGTAGAACAGCTAGAAAAATATTTTACGCCGATGTTAACAAATATAATGTTAGGCTTAGAACCGCTAGAATGTACCAACAATTCCCACACATAACAATGATGATGGAAGCCGGGAATCCAGAAAGGAAATCAGTAATAATAATATGACTCAATAATGGAAAAAAAAACAAGAATTAGGGAACCAACGGCAGTGATAAAAATTATGAGAAAATTAGTAAAGAGCATACGTCATCCTAACCAAACAAAGGGTTTTTCAAAATTAGGAGTGATAAGGGTACCACTGTGGCCGTGTGGAGCCTAAATACAAAAGTTAAATTCTTTAGGAACTCTTCAGAGAAATTTTAACAGAGTGCCCGACACCTAGAATCGAGTTACAGGTTATCTTCACATTATATTTTCTTATAGATATTTCTCCCAAAACGGAAATGCGGTCCAGAAACTTGAATGTCTTACTCCTTATAACGAGTCATAAATTATCTTAACCGCTATGAGAGATGATGAAAAATTTACTGTTGTTACCGCTAAGAATTATTCCGTTTTCTGTGTGTGGATCCTGCCTAGAGCATGAGTAACTTCACTGCGATCTCATTCTGTCGTTTGTGGATGTGGATGCAACCATACAATTGCACATGAGAGAGAAAGAAATGCTATAATTGGTGCCAATAGTCCTTGAAAACCGCAGGTGCTCAAATGTTGGTAGTATCTGGTGCTTTCAAGTAGCCACGCGTTCATTTACTGATCATACAATTATAAACCATTTCATAAATCATCCAAAGTGCGATTTTCATCATCAGATATCAGTAGCATTACAAAACATAGACATATACACGAACACACCCCAATATCATAAAAAAAAAAAATTGTTTTCTTTTCTTATTTACTCTTTAAATTGTAAGATTTCCCCTACAATGCCAACATTGCACACTCAACCTAACAATAAATGATATGTTAATAATTTGCCGAAAATTCAACGATAATAGATGCCAACTACTAAACTATTTCAGATTTCAAAACATTGAATTTACTCCATCAAATCGTAAATATTCACTTTTTTAAGGAGGCCAAATTTTATGACCTTATGTAGGTTGAAACATGTAGATTGCCCCATTTTTACACCACTGGTCTTTTACCAAAGTCAGAACCTAAATTTCCTGTTAATGAGCATTGAACATAATAACTGATTAATTAACTGATAAATAAAGTTACAGACTTTCATCAAGGTTAACATTTGGATATTCAGTAAAGTGCGTTTATCACAGCAGGAAAGGTGACACTTTTGTTTTTTAACTTAAGTGTGTGTGTGTGTGTGTTTGTTTGTTTGTTTGTGTGTGTGTGTGTGTGTGTGTGTGTATGTGTGTGTATGTGTGTGTGTGTGTGTGTGTGTGTGTGTGCGCGTGTGTGTGTCTATCCTACCTACCTATCTCTCTCTCTCTATTTATCTATCTATTTATCTATCTATCTATATATATATACAGATGCAGCAAGATACAAGAGTGATGTTTACTATTCTTCTGTTTACTTTAACAATCATTTCAAATTTAGAGGAGCATATAAAACGGCGCATGACAGAAACACAAGAAACACAAGTTACCTATTTATTTAGTTATTCATTCATTCATTGTCACTATTCTGATAATATTTGTATCATTCTTTACACACTCTTATCATTATTATTATCATTATTATTCTTATTGCTGCTGTTTCAAAGTTCGTAAGATTTACACCTTCCACTTCCACATTCTCCCTTAAAAGCCATTCGTCCTTTAAGGCCACTGTACCGAAAAATATTGTTATCATTTCACATATTTTGTCTTAAGGGTAGACAGAGTTCATATATGAGATATCCTACTAGATTTATGCATTGGTTTAAGGTTGTCCTCAGTTTGTCAATCTTTTCAGACTATTGTGCTCTCTAGCCAATGTATTATGACCCCCCCCCCCCCCCCCAACACTCGATTTAGATACTCTTTACAATATGTTTTAGTCTGTGTAATCTACATTCTACATTCCGAATATAATTAGAGACAGTTCCTGCTGCATAGGAGTCATTATATCATTATTGTAATTAGTATCATTATTATTATCCTTATTACTATGGTAGTTTAACATTTACTTGTTAAATATTACTATCATTTTTATGAAATCTTCGACACAACCTTTATGTTATTCCTTTTAGTGTTCATAGTATACGCCTAAGAGCATTTACAAAGCGAATAATCATGATTTCTGAAAAGAACGTTGAATATAAGGTCGTCAAATGCGGTTACACTCTAACAAGGCCTGACGAAGCAAGCACTGGTGGAGTGGAGGAAGAAACAGACTTGTCTTTCTTGACATCTTGCCTCCAAGGTCGTGTTATCCATTCTCACTGTTTGTTCATTTTCATTTAGTGTTGTTCTATTACCTATTTTCGATCAGGCCTTGTGAACTACATTGCACATTTGGCTCTGATGTGATATTTTACGAGAGAAAAAAAATGTAAGGCAGATTTAGGTGTTCGCTAGCTGTCTAGAAATAAAATATATTAAGAATTAAAGACAAATGAATTGTAAGAGCCGTATCCCTTATAAGTATAATCAAGCATATCAATACAATAATAAATTCGATATGAAGCGAAGGCAAGTTTGAAGTTCTCACGTTAATATTTCTATAACGTTATATAACGAAGACAGATAATGACATTTGCACGGCATTTGGATTTAGTCTTCATACTTTTTTGCCGCAGGTCCAAGCCAGCCCTCTCGTCTTTGGTGTTCAGATAACGGTATCCATGCACATAGGGTGTAACACCCAAGTTCCGCTGAGAGTTTGTAATATATATGTGTGTGTAAACTCACACACACCCGCATGCACACACCCATGCTCACATGTTTGTGCGCGTGTGAGTGTGTGTGCGTATGTATGTATGTATTCATTCATTCATGTATGTATGTGCAGTATGCATGTCTACACACACACACACACATACACACACACACACACACACACACACATATATATATATATATATATATATATATATATTATATATATATAGTATTTATATATACTTATATATATATGTATATATATATATATATATATATACATGTATATACACATGCATCATACATACATGCACACACACACACACACACACACACACACACACACACACACACACACACACACACACACACACACACACACACACACATATATGTATATATGTATATATATATATATATATATATATATATATAATGCATGTATATACAAAAAATAGAATTTTAGGAGAACTAGAAACTAGTAACTGTCTGAGAGAAAATGACAATGTCTTACCAAATGGAAATATTACTTTAAACGCTTCTATAGGCTCCTCTCTAAATCTAAAAGTTGGTTCAAGAATTAAGCGTCGCCTCTCAGTCTGTGTGCAGACATTGTCCTCGTTCATCCGTGATTTCAATCTTTATTTTATTCCTCCTTATTTTTAAATATATCTAGCTCCTACGTATTCTATTATATTGCTATTTCTCTTTCTTTCTTCTTTTCGTAGACTTTGTATTATGCAGCACAGGGTAACGTGCTGAATGAGAACTGTATTGACATTGCAATAAACGAAAACGTTATTGTAGAATATTATTAATTTTTTTGTAGAATATTATAGGTAAGCAGAATATAGGTAGAAAATACAGAAATAGCAATATGCTCTTTTCTTCTCCTTTCTTTCTTCCTCTTTATTCTTATACATTTGTTTTTCATTCGGGTTCTTTCAAACATCAACACAGAAAATTAATATTTACTCTACCTATTCTTTCGCATCAGTTTATCTGATTAAGAAGTTAGTTGGCCAACGGGCGGGGAAGACGACGGTGAGAAAAAGTGGGAATTTTAACTAAACTGAAAAGCCCACAAACAAAAGCTGTGTTTTTCTACTTTTGCCCAAGTGTCTTGTCACCGGTATCATTCTTGTGCACGATTAACGTCTACTCCTATGTAGTTTGGATATTCAATGTATGCCGATGATTCAGCATTATGGCATTTCAACAGTAATGCAGATGTCTCAGAAAAAAGACAAAAAAACATTGTCCAGTTGAAAAAAAAAAATAAAAAATATTAAATTCATGAAAGTACATTTCTGGAAATCAGAGAGAATCTTTCCCAACGATATAGAAAGCTCTGATTAAGTAGATGGCGGGTCAGTCGTATATGACTCGGCTGCAGACTCAACTCCGAAAGGTTGTTTTCTTGTTTTCATGTTTTCTTGCTTCTATGCCTTGGATCCCTGAAATGCCTCTTCACTTGGATTCAGGAAATACCTTCCCTCAACCTGAGACAAGATTAGTAAGCTGAGATTCAGATTGCCGATTCTTAACATCGATCTTTCGTGCTGAACTTTTTGCTAGGGAAGTAAAGTACGATAGTGTCATTTATTTTTTCATTTTATGAAAATCATAAGACAATTTGTGAAACCAAAAAGAAAACACTGGACTTGGAAAAACGTTTAATGCAAAAACGAACCATTCCCAGTAAATTTCAAATAATAATAATAATAATAATAATAATAATAATAATAACAATAATAATAATATAATAATAATAGTAATAACAATAATAATAATAATAACAATAATAATATAAAATAATACCATGCACATTCACATGTCTGTCCAGTGACAACACGCATCTCAGGGTCATAAACCTACATATTCCGATTTTCTTAATACAAAGCATTTGTTTAAAGGTAAGCTTTCCTGGACAAGAATCTAAATGCTTTTGCCACTTTTGAGCAACATTAGCTAATGATCGTGAATACATATAATTTAAAGCAATTTATTTATGCATTTACATCACACCATCTGGCAACAGGATAGAAATACCAGTGGCAAATCCAGCATGTCTCAAAGGTAGCTTCAGCTGTGGTATTTATAACATTGCAAGGACATTATCTGAGGCTTCTTCAGCAAATTGAATAAATGCGTATATGCAGATATGGAAATTTACAAGATATTGCATGTACATAATCTCTAGAGGCCTTTTGTTTCCAATTTCAGCGCTAATGTACTTAAATTTACTTACAAATTTCTGAACACTCCCTCGGTTTATCTTGCGAGTATTCTGATTTTGTGATACGAATGCCTTTGATTAGAGGAAGATTAGAGAAACGTAAAGAATAACCAACTGTTGTAAATGTGATTGAGTCTGTGATCAATCCGTCGCTCATTGACATCCGCTATTTGTTTCTAAAAATAGGCCTTGATTTGGGAGTTCTGGGAAAGAGATGCCTGCCTTTCCCTTTTCTCCACCCCCTTCAAGGGCTGGCTTGCCTGCCTCCCCCCCACACCCAAGATCAATCTCAGATTCGGAGATAAAAAAATAATAATAAAGACGCAAAAAAAGCAGCAATTATATTTGCCTTATTGCTTTCAACATCTCTCTCTCTCTCTCTCTCTCTCTCTCTCTCTCTCTCTCTCTCTCTCTCTCTCTCTCTCTCTCTCTCTCTCTCTCTCTCTCTCTCCACCCTTCCTCTCCTGCTGAAAAAAATCCGGAAATGGTGACCTGTAACCTAAATGTCCCAGGCAGCATGGCTAAGAACCGTAGCATTATCCACAGATGATTTATCTTTGGTCTCTAACAGTTCGCCCCCCCCCCTCCCCTTGTCTAAGACGTACGAAGAATAAGTTTCATTTCGCTAAACAGGATATTGCTCTTTGGCGGATCAAAAGATGTAGAGCGGTAAATTGTGCCCGCCCCCGCTGCAGCGTAATATACGACAAGCAGAAATATGTAGACAATGAATGAGACAATTTAGACACGTTTGTGAAAGAATTAGTAACAAACTTTCGACTGAACTGAAATGTGTACATAAACTCCTGTAGCTTTCCATGTATAATTATATGTGCCTTTTTTTCCAAACTCGTGCTTACTACGGATATCATATTTATAGCAATAATTTACATAAAGTGCCAACATTTGTTTCAAAGTGCTTGCTTGATGCTCCTCTAATGCTAAAACCTCACTGGCGAACTCACCTCCTCCTCCAGACCCCTTGCTTATGGCCTTATGCCTTCGATACTTGGTGCCCTCCTATTAAACTTCCATGCCCTCTCTCTTAATGAATCCGCTAATGGTACTGTCATCATGTTTCCAGATGTAGTAAATCGATTAATAGAGAACTGCAACGAATATATTCAGGATCCTTATCTAATGCAGTGTTGGTGTCACTGAACGTAATAAAGATGGGGACACCCTTGATCGGAAAAACTTAAAAATGTTGTATTCCGAAAATCAAATTATGAAAGTTTATCACATTGATATGGACGTTTTCCTTGATCAACTATAAATGTGCTTCTGTTAGTATTAATTGTTCCTCACTGCCCTTGGTTTCATAAATTGTCTTAGGATGTCTGCATAATGAAAAAAACAACAATAATGTTACGATAATCTACAGTGCTCTCCTTAAACTGGTTGTCTTTTTTCTTAATTTTGACTAATGCGTCTTTTTTCTTTCTTTGTTTACACGGAAGCTCGTCTCATGTTTTGTACTAATTAACCATGGGCGCCGGAAAATAAAACACATCAGAAACTTTAATTAGTCATTTCAACATGAGTTCATTTCACTAGGAGTGTATTACAGGCATTAATACTCGTTTAAGTCCATTTATGTAAACAAAGCATTCTATATCATCTAGTCTAACCTATATGAGGTTACATAAAGATGAAAATATTTCTTCTTGCATAAACAAGCATAATAGTCAAAACATGAAATTACATTTGAGAAAAACATTTCTATTTTGATTAATTAGAATCAAACATTAAACAAGTTAAATACTACATTTTTTTCAGAAAAAGAAAACAACCGAAAATGTTGACATTAGTACATAAATATTGAGCATGCGCCAGTATATCGGAAGCTTGAATTTGCATATTAATCATAAAACACAAGATATTTGTTTTCCTTTTGAACTAGAACAAGTGGTTCTATCTACTGATACTAGGTAATCCCCGAAACTTTTCAGATTTTTTTTTTTTTAATGAAAAGAAATATAACACAAAATTTGTTGCTGAAGAATATCAGATCTTAATTCGAGAAGAAAATTTTGGCCTTTCGGTAAGAAGAAAAAAAAATCAGCATTTTCAGCTTTTCATAGCAAGTAAACATGAAAATTAAAGGAAACGGCATCTCAGAATTTGGTCAGAGTAAGCCTATTTCAGTCTATTGGTCAGTACATTAAAATGTTTCTCTAAGATGGAAGTCATGGATGAATTTTGGTAATTATTCTGAATATTTTACTTTTAATATTCAAATAATTCTATACAAATAATACCCAGCAGTTCTGACGCACCGCAGCGCCTACCCCTGTTTCCTTCCCACGGCCACCTGCTGCTGCGCTTGCAACTGCAGGAAGTTGACCCTGAACTGCGCAGCGGGGAGGCCTTTGGTGCCAAGACCCGTCACGGCAAAGGTTCCTCCCGAGAGAGAGTTGGCCCTGATCTCCTCCGGTTTCATCCCGAGGGTGCCGGAGGTCACGAAGAGGGTGGCGTAGTCGGGTCCCCCCCAGCACACCGAGCTCACGTTCTTGGCAGGGATGGCGACCCGGCGGAGGATCCTGCCGGTGCGGGGGTCGACGCAGATGACCTGCGGGCAAGGCGAGGGGAGGGCTCGGTGAGGCAAAGCAGGAAAGTCACGAAGGAGAATGAATCATTTCACAGCGCGAAAGATGTGACTTTTGCAATAACATGTTCTGCTTTCATCAAAATTCCGTTATTCAGAAGTATAACATCGAATAGGAAGTAACAACAGGATTACCATGAGAAAAAAAAAGGATAACAGGTTGGGCAATAAGAAGACAATATTAATTCTATCAATCCAGCCTTGGAATCAGTCTTGCGAATCGTTTTTGATCATAACGTAACCCCACTTCAACGGGGGAATGATTACCTGGTGTCCACCGAAGGACGCCACCCAGAGGTTCCCGTCGACGTCGATCGCCATTCCATCCGGGAACTGGTCCCTCAGGCCGGCCTTGTTGAAGTCCAAGATGACGCGGCGGTTGCCTGGGAGGCGGCGGGGGAAGTTTTGATCGATGTACATATTGCACGTATATATATCTATGTATATGCGTGTGTGTGTGTGTGTGTGTGTGTGTGTGTGTGTGTGTGTGTGTGTGTGTGTGTGTGTGTGTACGTGTACGTGTACGTGTACGTGTACGTGTACGTGTACGTGTGCGTGTACGTGTGCATGTGCATGTGCATGTGCATGTGTGTGTGTGCGTGTGTGCGTATGCGCGTGCATGTATTTCATAGTTTTCAAGACCATAGATATTATACTCTCAGAAACAAATACTTGGTTTCATTTTGTGTTCTTTTCCCCTACTCACTGATGGCTCCGGACTCATCGTCGTAGTCGAACACGTCGACGGTGCGTGTGTGAGAGTCCACGTAATAGAAGTTCTTCCGGTCCAGACTCCAGGCCAGGCCGTTTGACAGGGACACCTGCGGGTGATAGCGGTGGTCCTCTGTGTTAGTTTATATCGTTTTTTGCTTTGCCGGTCTCTCTTTATTTACCTATTGTCTCTCTGTTTATATGTCTGCTCTCTACCCCCCCCCCCCCTCTCTCTCTCTCTCTCTCTCTCTCTCTCTCTCTCTCTCTCTCTCTCTCTCTCTTTCTCTCTCTCTCTCTCTCTCTCTCTCTCTTTCTCTCTCTCTCTCTCTCTCTCTCTCTCTCTATCTATCTATCTATCTCTCTCTCTCTCTCTCTCTCTCTCTCTCTCTCTCTCTCTCTCTCTCTCTCTCTCGTACACTCACTCCCTTTCCTTCTGCCTCTTCATCTCTCTCTCCACTCCCTCTTATTCACTTTGTTTCTCAATATCATATTAAATTCACTCATCTCACTTTATCATTATGATAATGAATACTTGTGTTTTTATCTATCCTTATCTTTACTAAATAATTTAACTGAATCTACCCTCAAAATCGGCAACTTCGATGGTAATATCAATATTACTGACCATAATAAAGCTGAAAGTGACTTACTGTAGCCCACTTAGTGACTTCAAGCTTGCTGTCCATCCTGTACAGACCCGAAGCGTTGGCCTCCGTCACCTGTACATTTTCGTCCAAAGGTACTGTCGTGCCTGCCAGGGGGTAGAAAGCGTGTATTTAATTGTCATGTACTGTCCCCTACTGTTGCTGGAGCCTGAGCTCCATCCTCAGTTAGGCTACTCTGGGAACAGCTCACTTCTACTGAGAAACGTCTTTCATGATGAATACTCACTGGCGAGGGATAAACAAATGATTCTGAAGTGCAGGCTTCTGATCCTAGCAAAGGGATAGCCTGTATCAGGCTTGGCAAGACCTTTGGCTTGTCTCCTTGGCTGGGATGGCTCAAAGCTATTACTACATTATTAAAGCTTCATAGGTGTGAAGAAAGTCTGTCATGAAGAAAGGCTATTGCTATTCGACTGTGTTTATTTCTCATTTTTCTAATGAATCAGGAATATAATTTTATCTTTTACACATAACATCATTTATCATGTGTTTTGACTTATATGTGTGGGACGTTTTATTTCACACTGTACTCCATTTTTTACAAGGCAAAGGTGCACTTGAGATTGATTAATTATTTAAAATTATCTGCCGCGTGAACTGTTAAGGACATTAGCGGCGAATACCTAGTGGGGTTTAAAGGATAAAACATCTAAATCGTTACAAAATATATCAATAAATAAAGTCTCTTATAAGTAAACATAAATAACAATAGATATTAATTTAAAAATCAATGCATACATATTATGCTTTATGCACTTTTAGAGTTTAGTGATGCCCCGTTGTAAGTGACGTGTCCAAATCATACCACTGTATTTCAGTTAATTACCAAATCTAACCTTACAGTCATCAAATAATTCTTAACACCAGTCAGTCAATCATCAGTTACCATAAATGTGTCAATGGTATGTTAACCTCGACAGGAAAGAGGTAGTTATGGTATCATCACTCTGCCTGCCAAGGAGGTCGAAAGTACAAGTTCATGGAGAGTATAATTTACCTTTCTACTTATTACATTTCCCACATTATGTTCTATATCAAGAGTACAAACTAAGGGTAGTTTCACTTTGACCCCAATCGCCGTGATGGCTTGACCTCGCACTCACCTGCCCAGAGTCTGCCTTGAGGGTCGCACTTGGCGTCGTTGAAGGCAAAGTCCTTAGTCGTGTGGATGATCGCCGAGGTCGTATTGTGGTCGTCGGGATCATAGGGCGCCCAATGCAGGAACGAGATATGTTTCCCTTCCACGCCCACGAACACATCCCGTTCGCCTTCCACTGGGATCGCAGCCGTTATCACGTCCAGGGGGTCGCCAGTGGAGTCTGCTTGCCGCAGGAAGATTTTACAGGTCAGGATATATTTGTGGGAATGCTGCATATTATAATATGTTGATTGACATTCAGGCTTAATATATGTAAAGTACTCCGATTAATCATACCACTTACACCTACACTCTATACAGGCAACAGCTGACATCCACATCATCCTATAAATGCACGTAGTACAACTCTCACACATACTGACCCCTGACACATTGGAGAGAAACCTGCACAACTATACACTAGGCCAGCCAGGTTCATTACACACATTAAGAACACACACGTAGCACATGAAATTCACATAGTAACAAGTTTCTTACATATCACCTAACACCGAGCCTTAGAAGCACCCACTCTCTCCACGCAACATACGTGACTGGAACAAGTAACAACTATGTATTAGAGAGACAGGAACACAAAATCTTCGCAGACAAATTAAATAAACATTTAACAAAACGATCACCTACTCAAACACTAACACCCCCACCTGCATCCTGATCCTCTCCCCCGCCCGAGCAACCTTAGCGTCCTGCGCATCATACATTGAGATTGAGAAAGTCCACCTTGAGAGGCTAGGGAACCTAAGAAACTTTGAGAAACCGTGCAGGAGCGGAGGTCGTTCCCATGGGCGAGCGCTGACGAGGTCTATACGACATATGTGCAAAGGACGAAGGTTTAACTCGATCTGAGGAGAGTGACCGAGTCAAAGAGCAGCCTGGGTCGAGGAGCGAGAGATCACATGGCCTGTGTCCCTAAATGCAAGCAATGCCAACGCGGGGGACGCCTTCGTTAACTTAAGGGGTTTAGGACCAGGGGGGATGACCTGCCTATACTTGAATGTATGATATATAACTATATATCCTTCGTGGAGAGAAAAAGACCCGTACCGTGAGACTAAACGAGGCCAAAATACCCACCAAGGTGGAGGACCTGGTGTCTGCCAGAGGGGAAGAAGCGCCTCCTGAGGATGTTGCTGTAGACGTCGGCGAGCATGAGGGCCTGGAGGCTCTCGATCCAGTAGGGTCCCTCGCCCAGCACCAAGGGCGGGAAGTCCAGCTGCTCCACCGTCACCCCCGCCGTTTGGACACTGTAAGATCATACAGTATACAGTATAGGTCGGGATGCAATAAGAGAATAATCGAATTTACACCAGGAACTTCCCTATTCGAGGTTATAGCGCTGCCTCACCGACGCTCCCACCCATGTCCATCTCAAATAATGATAATAGCAGTAATAATACCACCAATGTTGATACTGATATCAAATATGAATAATTTGACCTACAATGATAAACGTGTATCACATGATTTAAATAAGAGTAAAAGATCTTTTCGCTCATTTTCAGATATTTGGAATTCAGCCTTTGTTCGCGTGTCTTTAAACGGATCTTATCTTTAATTCTTAAAAAAAAAAAAAAAAAAAATACGCATTTCCTACAATAATGTATGAAAAAGTACAACAAATCTTGAAAAATCATGAACAGTTTTGTTTTTTATACTACATGGTGTAGTATACTGTATAGCCTCTAAAGAATGGAAATGTGAACGAATTATATAAATGATAAATATCCTTATAAAATCTATGTAGAATATTACGTGGCCATTCGTTTGAGGAAAGAAGTAAGGAATTGAAGTGATTTAGACACATATTTTCTCTCTCTCTCTCTCTCTCTCTCTCTCTCTCTCGCTCTCTCTCTCTCTCTCTCTCTCTCTCTCTCTCTCTCTCTCTCTCTCTCTCTCTCTCTCTCTCTCTCTCTCTCTCTCTCTCTCT
>NC_061840.1:4094443-4109443 GCF_019202785.1 Penaeus chinensis
CGACGACAAGGATTTTGACGACCCGCAGGCTGGCCATTGTGGATTAATTGGTCAAGGCAAGAAGTTATTGGTGCGAGATCCAGATATTTGCCCGGGTTCTATCCTGCCACAACATACGGGGTGAAGATTTTGCAAACCAGGCGGGGAGTAGGGGGAGCAGGGGGGGTAGATGTCAAAGCCCCCTATTTACTGTGAATTTGCTTCCCAATAACTAAATTACTGACAGGTTTACTTCGATCATTCGCTTTTACCCGCAATTTCCTTGATACTTATCAAGCTACAACTACGATATCGTAATTGTGCTTCGTTTGCGAAGGAAATAAGTGCTAGATTCGTTCGAAAGAACTCTCAGAAAAAAAAAAAAACGTTTTTTACCCGGAAATCGGTGGCGTTGTTTCTAAATTTACCGTAGTTTTTCGTAAGTTACTTTATTGCTTGCATTGTCATCAATCAAAGTACCCAAAACCACGGCAACCGCACTGCCTCATAGATCGGGACGACAGAGCCTATGGTGGCATGGCAGCTATTACAATAATAAAACAATTATATTAACAACAAAGGATTCAAAATCTAATAAGGAAATTACCACAAAATCGCCATAAAAAGAAAGTGGCGTTAAACAATATAAAAAAGAATATATAGAAACTACTCATCATCATCTGTAGTGTCATCGATGCGACCCTTGACGACGTGTGTTGGATTGGTGATTCAGCATTCGACTTCTCGCGGCATCTCAGATTTCCCTTGCTGTTTTGATCCCCGCATTTTCCTTCAGTTGGTTTAGGAAGATAAGTCTTTGTCTGCCCCTCGCCTTCTTTCAGGTATCCTTCCGACTAGGCTAAGATCTTCCAGTTCGCCATTCCTGAATATAAACGAATAGATATAGAAAGAATCCATGCATCCGAGGGCCGGGAGTAATAGAAGCGGATCCATGGGAGAGCGGGGCACGGAGACCCCTCCCCTCTGGATTACGCCTCCATAACAGACTAATACACAGTATACAGATCTATGTCAATATATATATATATTTTTTTTTTTTTTTTTTTTTTTTTAGCAATGTCGTTTGTGCGGATATTGGTAATCAAATGTTTGGAAAATACCTCTGAAACGTAAAAACCCTCCACTCTCCTTAACTTCGGTGCTTCATGCCCTCTTCATGACCTCAATCATCATTGGTATCAGCATTATTATTTGCCTGCTTGCCTGTCACTGATTGACAAATTATTTTCCAATAATCTCGACCCATAAACAAAGTGGAACACGGAAATCAGCAGAAGCATTTAAACCAGTGGTGAGAACTGATTCATTCACATTCACAGAGAGAGATAGAGAGAGAGAGAGAGCTCACTCGACTCCGACTTTCGTGGTCCCGAGTTCTATTCCCAGTCGTAGCAGTTGCAAAAATCGCTGCGCTCCGACTGCTGGATGAAGCCTTGACATATCGCCTTGAGAGGTCAAACGCAGGTGTTGTAGGGAAAGTCGCCGCCGTATTACAAGCGCTAAACCGCGGTTAATTGGGAAGGGTATCTAATCAGGCAAGGGTGGTACTCCCATTAACCTCTCAATAATGAATTGAGAAAGGCCCTAAGTCCTGCAGTGGAATGAATGACTGTTGAACATACAGACAAGCAAATACACACACACACACACACACACACACACACACACACACATATATATATATATATATATATATATATATATATATATATATATATATATATATATATATATATATATACTAAACTCAGCTCCATGCCCGCCCATCCGACTGAATCTAGTTCTGTGCCTATTGTCCTAAAATTTCAACGAAACCGGATTTGCACGTTGCGGGGTCCTGTCAAGGAAACCGTATTTTTGTTTTGTTTTCCAGTTGAATTTGCTATAAAATTATCCACTTACTAGAATTAGCTTGTGAGTAAAATTAAAAGAAATGATAAAAGAAATACAAAAACTACAAATAAGGATATATCGGATGGGGTTTCATAGTAATGAGTAATCTTGAACAGTTGAATGAACGCCATAATTATCCTACGCTAATTATAAACCTACGTTAATTACTTTTTAACTATTACCTGCAGTACTAGTAATAATTATGGTGCTAGTAATATCATGAATATAAAGTTATACCCGATCTTTTCATACATATCAATGTGTTACTTAGTCTGTAGAGACTAAAAATACATATTTCAGAGATTGTTACTATTTTGGGAAAAAATGTAAAGGTAGTCGGGCGGACGAGCTTCTTGTTAGTTTACTGAAATTTTTGAAATGATAGTATTATTCTCGATATTATGGCCGAACTCTCTGACTGAGTGCTGGAAAGTCCACTGCCAATAAAATGCCCTTTTTGAGTTTAGTCCATATATGCCCTTCTAACGTTGCATATACTTTTTTTTTTTCAGTCAGTCAGTCTTAGAAAGACGTTGTCACTTTTAATACAAAAATCTAGCTTAGGTAGGTTTCCGATGGTTACATGGGTCAAACTCAAAAACTGGCACTCTCTTTTACATTTGCTCTTGCACTTAGCCGCAGAAGGTTAATAATATATTTATGAAAAATGTTAAGTAAATGATAAAAGGAACGCAGTGATAATAACAATACTAATAGTTTGATTTTGCCGATAGAGGTGGAAATAGATCAAGACGTATGACCTCCGTGTTGCCTTAAATAAATTGCAATAATAATGATAGTTATAATACTAATATTTCTATATCATACTGTAATGTGAAAGATATTGTGGTGGCAGTATACTAAATGATGTGTTGGCTTGTGCTTCGTGATTGTAAAGAGAGTGATATTAATAACTGTAAAGCATGCAGAGGGCACATTCCTTTCGCTAGCATCTAAAAGTCAAGTTTTGACGAAAAAGTAATAGGGAAAATTGAGCAGAACAATTTTCTTTGATGAATTTCATAGTTATTTGTACTCTCGTTTTTTATTTTTTTTTTTTTATTTAAGTTGATAATGTTATTGGATTTCAAACTTTTATTTTGTTACCTCTTGTATGTTTCTATTACATGCCACTGATCTGTTATTTTTATTTACCTCTTTCTTATACGGTTTATTTATTCATCTTATATGCTTCTCTTATTCAACTTCCATATGCTTCTGTCATTTAACATTCATATCCAAGAGTTATTCAACTTTCATATGTTTTTTTTTTTTTTTTTTTTTCTGTTAGCTTTTATGTAGTTCTAATGTTGTCAAGGCAAGCCAAGGTCAGTCTGCTGGATATTTCGGGCAGTCCGAGTTCCGCAGTTCAATTTTCTGTGATTCCCGTTGCGACACCAAACGTTTCCTGTGGAGCCTTAAGGGTTATCTTTAAGTGATATGACTAGCTTCCTCTTCCGTCGAGAAAGAGGCTTCCTCTCCCGTCGAGGAGGAGGCTTCCTCTCCCGTCGAGGAGGAGGCTTCCTCTCCCGTCGAGAAGGAGGCTTCCTCTCTCGTCGAGGAGGAGGCTTCCTCTCCCGTCGAGGAGGAGGCTTCCTCTCCCGTCGAGGAGGAGGCTTCCTCTCCCGTCGAGGAGGAGGCTTCCTCTTCCGTCGAGAAAGAGGCTTCCTCTCCCGTCGAGGAGGAGGCTTCCTCTTCCGTCGAGGAGGAGGCTTCCTCTCCCGTCGAGGAGGAGGTTTCCTCTCCCGTCGAGGAGGAGGCTTCCTCTCTCTTCGAGGAGGAGGCTTCCTCTTCCGTCAAGAAGGAGGTTTCCTCTCCCGTCAAGGAAGAGGCTTCCTCTTCCGTCGAGAAAGATGTTTCCTCTCCCGTCGAGGAGGAGGCTTCCTCTCCCGTCGAGGAGGAGGCTTCCTCTCCCGTCGAGGAGGAGGATTCCTCTCCCGTCGAGGAGGAGGCTTCCTCTCCCGTCGAGGAGGAGGCTTCCTCTCCGTCGAGAAGGAGGATTCCTCTCCCGTCGAGGAGGAGGCTTCCTCTCCCGTCGAGGAAGGAGGCTTCCTCTCCCGTCGAGAAGGAGGCTTCCTCTCCCGTCGAGGAGGAGGATTTCTCAACAGTCGAGGAGGAGGATTCCTCTCTCGTCGAGAAGGAGGATTCCTCTCCCGTCGAGGAGGAGGATTCCTCTCCGTCGAGAAGGAGGATTCCTCTCCCGTCGAGGAGGAGGCTTCCTCTCCGTCGAGAAGGAGGATTCCTCTCCCGTCGAGGAGGAGGATTCCTCTCCCGTCGAGGAGGAGGCTTCCTCTCCCGTCGAGAAGGAGGATTCCTCTCCCGTCGAGCAGGAGGCTTCCTCTCCCGTCGAGGAGGAGGCTTCCTCTCCCGTCGAGGAGGAGGCTTCCTCTCCCGTCGAGGAGGAGGCTTCCTCTCCCGTCGAGGAGGAGGCTTCCTCTCCCGTCGAGGAGGAGGCTTCCTCTCCCGTCGAGAAGGAGGCTTCCTCTCCCGTCGAGGAGGAGGCTTCCTCTCCCGTCGAGGAGGAGGCTTCCTCTCCCGTCGAGGAGGAGGATTCCTCTCCCGTCGAGGAGGAGGCTTCCTCTCCCGTCGAGGAGGAGGCTTCCTCTCCCGTCGAGGAGGAGGCTTCCTCTCCCGTCGAGGAGGAGGCTTCCTCTCCCGTCGAGAAGGAGGCTTCCTCTCCCGTCGAGGAGGAGGCTTCCTCTCCCGTCGAGAAGGAGGCTTCCTCTCCCGTCGAGGAGGAGGCTTCCTCTCCCGTCGAGGAGGAGGCTTCCTCTCCCGTCGAGGAGGAGGCTTCCTCTCCCGTCGAGGAGGAGGCTTCCTCTCCCGTCGAGAGGAGGCTTCCTCTCCCGTCGAGGAGGAGGCTTCCTCTCCCGTCGAGGAGGAGGCTTCCTCTCCCGTCGAGGAGGAGGCTTCCTCTCCCGTCGAGAGGAGGATTCCTCTCCCGTCGAGGAGGAGGCTTCCTCTCCCGTCGAGGAGGAGGCTTCCTCTCCCGTCGAGAAGGAGGCTTCCTCTCCCGTCGAGGAGGAGGATTCCTCTCCCGTCGAGGAGGAGGCTTCCTCTCCCGTCGAGAAGGAGGCTTCCTCTCCCGTCGAGGAGGAGGCTTCCTCTCCCGTCGAGGAGGAGGCTTCCTCTCCCGTCGAGAAGGAGGATTCCTCTCCCGTCGAGGAGGAGGATTCCTCTCCCGTCGAGGAGGAGGCTTCCTCTCCCGCCGAGGAGGAGGATTCCTCTCCGTCGAGGAGGAGGCTTCCTCTCCCGTCGAGAAGGAGGCTTCCTCTCCCGTCGAGGAGGAGGATTCCTCTCCCGTCGAGGAGGAGGCTTCCTCTCCCGTCGAGAAGGAGGCTTCCTCTCCCGTCGAGGAGGAGGATTCCTCTCCCGTCGAGAAGGAGGCTTCCTCTCCCGTCGAGGAGGAGGCTTCCTCTCCCGTCGAGAAGGAGGATTCCTCTCCCGTCGAGGAGGAGGCTTCCTCTCCGTCGAGGAAGGAGGATTCCTCTCCCGTCGAGAAGGAGGCTTCCTCTCCCGTCGAGGAGGAGGATTCCTCTCCCGTCGAGGAGGAGGATTCCTCTCCGTCGAGAAGGAGGATTCCTCTCCCGTCGAGGAGGAAGCTTCCTCTCCGTCGAGAAGGAGGCTTCCTCTCCCGTCGAGGAGGAAGCTTCCTCTCCGTCAAGAAGGACGCTTCCTCTCCCGTCGAGGAGGAGGCTTCCTCTCCCGTCGAGAAGGAGGCTTCCTCTCCCGTCGAGGAGGCTTCCTCTTCCGTCGAGGAGGAGGCTTCCTCTTCCGTCGAGGAGGAGGCTTCCTCTTCCGTCGAGGAGGAGGCTTCCTCTCCCGTCGAGAAGGAGGATTCCTGTCCCGTCGAGAAGGAGGATTCCTCTCCCGTCGAGAAGGAGGCTTCCGCTCCCGTCGAGGAGGAGGATTCCTCTCCCGTCGAGGAGGAGGATTCCTCTCCCGTCGAGAAGGAGGCTTCCTCTCCCGTCGAGAAGGAGGATTCCTCTCCCGTTGAGAAGGAGGATTCTTGTCCCGTCGAGAAGGAGGATTCCTCTCCCGTCGAGGAGGAGGCTTCCTCTCCCGTCGAGAAGGAGGATTCCTGTCCCGTCGAGAAGGAGGCTTCCTCTCCCGTCGAGAAGGAGGATTCCTGTCCCGTCGAGAAGGAGGCTTCCTCTCCCGTCGAGAAGGAGGATTCCTCTCCCGTCGAGAAGGAGGCTTCCTCTCCCGTCGAGGAGGAGGATTCCTCTCCCGTCGAGGAGGATGATTCCTCTCCGTCGAGAAGGAGGATTCCTCTCCCGTCGAGGAGGAAGCTTCCTCTCCGTCGAGAAGGAGGCTTCCTCTCCCGTCGAGGAGGAAGCTTCCTCTCCGTCGAGAAGGAGGCTTCCTCTCCCGTCGAGGAGGAGGCTTCCTCTCCCGTCGAGGAGGAGGATTCCTCTCCCGTCGAGAAGGAGGCTTCCTCTCCCGTCGAGGAGGAGGCTTCCTCTCCCGTCGAGAAGGAGGATTCCTCTCCCGTCGAGAAGGAGGCTTCCTCTCCCGTCGAGGAGGAGGATTCCTCTCCCGTCGAGGAGGAGGCTTCCTCTCCCGCCGAGAAGGAGGCTTCCTCTCCCGTCGAGAAGGAGGCTTCCTCTCCCGTCGAGGAGGAGGATTCCTCTTCCGTCGAGGAGGAGGCTTCCTCTCCGTCGCGTAGGAGGATTCCTCTCCCGTCGAGAAGGAGGCTTCCTCTCCCGTCGAGAAGGAGGATTCCTGTCCCGTCTAGAAGGAGGCTTCCTCTCCCGTCGAGGAGGAGGATTCCTCTCCCGTCGAGAAGGAGGCTTCCTCTCCCGTCGAGAAGGAGGATTTCTCTCCCGTCGAGAAGGAGGATTCCTCTCCCGTCGAGAAGGAGGATTCCTCTTCCGTCGAGGAGGAGGCTTCCTCTCCCGTCGAGGAAGAGGATTCCTCTCCCGTCGAGAAGGAGGATTCCTCTCCCGTCGAGAAGGAGGATTCCTGTCCCGTCGAGAAGGAGGCTTCCTCTCCCGTCGAGAAGGAGGCTTCCTCTCCCGTCGAGAAGGAGGTTTCCTCTTCCGTCGAGGAGGAGGCTTCCTCTCCCGTCGAGGAAGAGGCTTCCTCTCCCGTCGAGAAGGAGGATTCCTCTCCCGTCGAGAAGGAGGATTCCTCTCCCGTCGAGAAGGAGGATTCCTCTCCCGTCGAGAAGAAGGATTCCTCTCCCGTCGAGGAGGAGGCTTCCTCTCCCGTCGAGGAGGAGGCTTCCTCTCCCGTCGAGAAGGAGGATTCCTCTCCCGTCGAGAAGGAGGATTCCTCTCCCGTCGAGAAGGAGGATTCCTCTCCCGTCGAGAAGGAGGCTTCCTCTCCCGTCGAGGAGGAGGCTTCCTCTCCCGTCGAGGAGGCTTCCTCTCCCGTCGAGAAGGAGGCTTCCTTTTCCGTCGAGGAGGAGGCTTCCTTTTTCGTCGAGGAGGAGGCTTCCTCTCCCGTCGAGGAGGAGGCTTCCTTCTCGACGAAGAGGAATCCTCCTCCTCGACGGGAGAGGAATCCTCCTACGCGACGGAGAGGAAGCCTCCTCCTCGACGGAAGAGGAAGCCTCCTTCTCGACGGGAGAGGAAGCCTCCTTCTCGACGGGAGAGGAAGCCTTCGAGGAGAAGGCTTCCTCTCCCGTCGAGAAGGAGGCTTCCTCTTCCGTCGAGGAGGAGGCTTCCTCTCCGTCGCGTAGGAGGATTCCTCTCCCGTCGAGGAGGAGGATTCCTCTTCCGTAGAGAAGAGGAGGCTTCCTCTCCCGTAGAGAAGAGGAGGCTTCCTCTCCCGTAGAGAAGAGGAGGCTTCCTCTCCCGTAGAGAAGAGGAGGCTTCCTCTCCCGTCGAGGAGGCGGCTTTAATCTTGTTAGAATACTGTTTACCTCTTTTTGACATATATTTGAACTTCTATATATTTTTTTTTTTTTTTTTTTTTTTTTTACTCTCTGCTGGCACAATCATATCGGTTATCACACACAATCTGCTTCCAAGCTGTTACATCCTTGGTTTTTGTACTAATATCTCTTGAATTTTTATTGTATTTCAAGGAAAAATAAACAAGATTTATTTAAGAGTAAGGCTGCACTTACTATAACCAGATGCAGTGCTAAATGCATCTGGGACCTGCTATATTTGGGATAAATAAAGAATGACATATCAATAAACTCTTTTATCATATATTTTCTGGATACATTAGATATTAAATTACAAATAATTTTAGCATACAGCCAAAAGAAATAAATACAAAATGCAAAGGAACATCACAAAAATACGAGCATTGGTCCTTGTAAAAGTTTGATAAGAAACGACATTTTCATCAAAATAGTTATAAATCACAGACATCTATTCTATACATAATCTTTTCGTTTTCCCTCACAACTCGAGTTTAATTTCAGCTAATATCAATCTCTCATGATCGCATACTAGTCATACACATAATACCTCTTGACTAGACAAATTAGTTTACAACATATATGAAAATAATACATGAAAAACTGCATTTCATATTTGTGTTTACTTTGCCTTTAGCACAAATGTCACCTGCTCTACTCTTCTATCTTAAGTAGACTGTGTCACCTGAGTTGTTCTATATTACCAAGTTATATTATGGAATGATAATCAAATATGTTAGCAGTCCCTTCCTTAGGTCCTCTTTTGGTTATGCGTTTCTCGAATGGATTCTACCACCATGTGGATCAATGTTAAATGAAAATGCACTGCAAAGTGATGACAAAAAAATCCAAAAGAATTAAGAATTAAACGACTAGTACTCAGCAATCAACAAAGTTAAAATACTCTGAAGACAACATTACTTGTTATCTTAGTTTTGAATTTCAGCAGTCAAAATGTTTTCATGTCCTTTATTAAAATAAAAAAGCATGTCTAAATCAGCATCACATGAACCAAAAACACACTTGAGTTGTATTTAATATAATTCTTCAGCAATTTTGTATAACAATGGTCCTTCTTCCTAGAAACTTTTAATCAAAAGCTTTCTCCTCCATCTAACAGTATCGTGCTTATGTTAATGTATATGCAAATGCCTTTCTGCAAATTTGTGCATCCTTTGTCTAAACAATAAGGATGTTAATCGACTGTATAAAATTCTTTGAAAATCTGAAAAGCAATTTCTGTTCCATCAATAAAATCATAAGATAATAAAAACAGCACAGTAAAAATCATTCTACAGTTCACAATATCAGAATGGAAGGATCTGCAGTACTAGTTAAGGCTTTGTGTTCTGTCCCTGGCAAAAGGTATTGGAAGACACCAAGAATCATTTGTAAGGGATATTCTGACCCATCGTGAAGGTTTACAGTTTTGTATTAGGGAAAATTCTACCTCATTCGAGGTTCCTAATATTTTCATAGCGTGCAGCTTGATCTTTGTACCATCTGAGGTATTTTGTTATTGAAACTAAAAATTTATTAGAGCACTTTACCAGAACCACTTGCTAAAAAAATTTATATATTATATGCAATACAAAAGAGCTTCAATAACTATCACACTCATCAGTTTCAGTACAAATCTAATATTCAAAATTTCTAAAAAAAATGTTACCCCATTTCACTGAACTTTTAATATTAGACTACACACAAATGCAACATGAATGTCAAAGATGTCCCCATAAGGCAATAATTGTTGTACATTCTGCCATTAAACAAGACAGCTGCTGATTCAAACAATTTGAAATCTATTTAGCCAATAACTGAACTTCGAACTATTAGTCTATTACGATTCAAGAAAGAAAATCCAAAAAGTACAATTAACAATATTCATCCCTAATTGTGACTATTAATCTATGCATCTTAACAATACAATTAATACACTTTCTAATCCCCCATCACAATTCCAATAGTAATTACCTGAATATGTAACTGAAAATGTTTATGACATACACAATGTAGTACCTTCAAGTGGGCTTCCTGTCTCTTCCTTTCTCCAAGCCCTAAATTTATATAAACTAAGGCTTTACATTATATTAAAAACACATATACATTAGATGATGTTCTAATGCTTATAAGAAGGAAATTTTTATTCAGGCAATACCCAATCAAACCAAAAAAAATCTTCCCACAGTTAAGCTATTTCCTTCCATGTTCAAAAATGCACTACACAAGATTTTAAGTAGATTGGAGATAGTGCACATGAGGAAAAAAAACAACAACAGAAGTAAAGGAAGGAGTCATGGAATGAAAGAGAATATAATCAAATATAAAAAAAATAGTTCACTTTGTAGGAGTAATGAAATGTGAAAGGTACTGATTTCAAATACTTAATATAACTTAATTTCTGGCACATAAACTACAAAACTACAAGATCCTTTGTCAAAAGAGCCTCTTTATGTGTAACCTTAAGTCACATATAACAGGGCACTCTCTATCACCTAGAAATATGCAGAGAAACTTATTTTTCTCCAATGAATACATAAGAGTACAAATAACCTCTATCCCTTTAATACTGTTAATGTATATAAAAGCACACAAGAGAAAAAAAGGAATGCCTCTCCCTGGCCTTTAAATATTCTATAAAATTAATAGCAAATTAAGTCCCATAAATTCACTCAAAACCTCAGTTACAACATTAAATGGCAGACATAGCTGATAAATCTCACACTAATTTAGTGACACCAGGAAATATAATGAAAACACCAGTATTGACTTTATATAAAGTAATCACAACACTTGGGTATACAGTATCTTTAAATTCAGAAAGTATCACTGGTCTCTAACTTTCACATTCATTTTCCAATAAAATCATCTGCACTTAAGAACATTTAACATTTCCGAATTACTTTGATCCCAACTATTTCTAGGTAATGACAATGTCCTGCACACCAGTCAGATCATATGAACCCTAATATATGTATATAAAAATATCTATAAATTCTAAATATAGTCAACAACAATATAACAATTAATATTAGCTACAATTCTCTGACATGGAACAATTTCTCTTAAAGATCACAACAAATACAGGCTTAATTCCTCTCAGAAAGAAATTACAACCAAATTTTTGAGAAACTAAGATCTGTATAAATACAACCTAAGACTACAACATGCTAAATAATTAATAGATCTACTTCAGGTTTAAAGTCTTTTACATTTATCATACCATGGCTGACCAACCTCCTCTCTCTTTAAACACACTAACCCAGGGGTCTTACAAGAGGTTCACTGCTTCAAAAATATGAATGCATTTTAAAACATGTACATAAAGTTACACTGAAGATCTACAACTCAGCAACACATTCAGGTTACTGAAACAATTCATAAGCACCATTATTCATTACTACAGCAAAAAATAAAAATAAAAAATAGGGTATATAAAAAACCTTGGGATTTAAATATAAAAAAGTAAGATAATAAAAAATCTAAATAAATAATGAAGAGAAAGATAATAAGAAAATATATTTGTTTACACACCAATCTACTGCAAATGTTTGCAATCATTAGCAATTTCTTCCTCAATAACCTCCCAACAACAAATTCTTTCACAACCTAGCATTCACAAACATACCAGACAAGAATACAGCTTGTAAACTTGCCCCACCTCTCAGACATTATTATAAATGACTAGTTCCTCCAGACCCATCTGCCCTCTGTGTTTCCACACCCTGTACTTGACCAAGTCCTTGCGTGTCACCATGCCCACTACTTCATTAATGTCGTTGATCACAATCAGGTGTCTCAAACCCAGTGCTCGGAACAGATTGAACACCCTTGGCAGGGCTGTGCAGGCCATGACTGAATATGGGGACGGATTGATAAACGGTCGTAGGTCAACGGTGCAATTCATGTCTGCCTGGTCAAGGTTCACCTGGTCTAGGGTGAAGTAGCGAGGATATGAGAGCCGGAACAAGTGGATGTCCACTTTGCCATCTTGCCAGATCTCTGCATTCTCGTTAAATATCTGTAATTTGCAAGGTATTTATTGAATTCCAAATATTGCCTTGATATAGTTGGGCTTTGCAAAAAATATATTACATAAAGACAATCTTCAATCTTCAAGAGGTAATATTAAATAGAAGAAACAAATAAAACTACTTATAATGATAATAACAAAATCACATATTACACCAACAGACCAGAATCATTAGAAAATATTTCAGTAAAATAATAATTATCTATTAAGATCAGCATCAACACACTACCTTATGTTTTAACAAAACGGTTAGCTGAGAGCGTAAAATGAGCCCTCTTAGTGTGCCGAAAGACTTAAAGTAACGTTCATCTTCCCCGGTGGGAAGAGAATCAACCACTGGAAAGCCATTGTAGGAATAAGACTTGAGCACTGCAACAATGCGGCCCACACGCTCCACTGTGCGCAGGGAGACAACTGGACGATTCATCACCTGAAAAGGATTTTTATATACTATGTGTACTTTATAAATACATCATGATTTTATATATACATTAACCCAGAGACCCCCCACCCCCACACACACACTCACATACACCCACATACACGCACATACACTCACATACACGCACATACACGCACGCACACTCATGCACACACACACACACACACACACACACACACACACACACACACACACACACACACACACACACACACACACACACACACACACACACACACACATATATATATATATTATATATATTATATATATATATTATATATATATATTATATATACATTATATATATATTATATATATATTATATATATATATTATATATATATACTTACATACTTACATGCTTACATATACAAATATATATACATATAAATATGCATACATACACACACACATACATTCACACATATCATATATATATCTATATATTCATAAAGATACATATACATAGATACATAGATAAAAAATATGTAATCAAGTTAATTGTCTGATTAGGATAAACCAGCAAAGCCTTTTGATCTTAAGCCATTCGCGACAGGCATGTCACGAGTCCGTGCCATGCCCACTGTGAGTTTACTTGTTTAATTGTTTTAACACATAGATGGCTACACTTGTACTAAATCACCAATGAGCCAGTTACAAGTACTGCCTGTCTCACCTGTTTACCCTTTTCTTTAATTTACCAAAATATTTTACGTTATCTTATTTTGCTATTACTAATGTTTATAACATTATAATGTTTATAATTAGAATAACACCACCAATATTCATGGCACTAGTAAAAAATAAATTTTCCCGCTAATTCAAGGAAAGGTGAAATCAGGTAAGGCAGAGCCATCTATGTGTAGAGACATATCACCAAAAATATAAAAAATGGGCACAGCATTTTCCCCATTTTTTATTCATTTTCCCCAGCAGCAATGTGTTAAAACCTCTCCCAAGATGCTCTCCCCTTTATCAAAGTACAGAAAACACTCACTTCTGAGGCATAAATATTATTTGAGAGAGGTGGGGCCTCCCAAGCCATAATCGGCACGCCAGTCATCTGAATGTGAATATCATACAAGCCCTGAAAGGTGAAAAGAAAATGTTTTTTATACTTCTAGTTGGCAATATAAACCATTTAGTTCTTATAACATGTTTAAATAAAAATACCACTTAAAATTTGAAGTTGAACACAGAACATCTTTGGTACATAACTTATACATTATCAATTAATACAAACAGTCATTAGATGTCCTACACCAGTTGATAAATGATCAGGTTAACCAATAAAACTATATACTACATTATTCCTTAAACATTATTATAGTCTGCATTTAGAGCCAATCACATAACTGAAAACTTGTCATTCTAAAACCTATGAAAGTTTTCTTATACATCAAGAGAAAAATGAAATGAAAAAATCTCCTTGGTAAAAAACAAAAAAAAAAATTCTGCCAAACATTAAAGCACACAATTGTACCTCATTGAAAAAGTCCCCAACCCATTTGGCTACCATCAACACGATCATCAGTGGCAAGCCGAAGGTAATGTTGCCGACGCACTCCATCAAGATGACTGTCAGACTCAGTGTCATGCGCACGACACCACCCAGCATTGCTCCAGCTCCCACAAGAGCGTACTTGCCTTCATCAGCCCAAGCCTAAGTGATTTAGGTAAGTACACCATTTTATGCAATCAATTTCAATTCTCAATAGGAAAACTAAATATCAAAGGCTGCCAAAAGGCCGCAGATTTTCCCACCTTCCATGACCACTACAAAGACTATGAACTCAATAATATTGCAAAAATATTATATATACATATAGTGTACTTATACCATGTATTTTTTAGTTATAATCAATATCAGCATTTTTCATTACACAACTACTCAATTACTCATACACACAAAAGTCCTTATACAAGCTACTGGGTACTTACCTGATCAGGGAAGAGCAGTGACATGAGCTTTCCTACAAGGCGACCCCAGGCAGCACCACACAGAAGTGTTGGGATGAAAAGGCCTGATGGGATACCAAGGCCATATGTCCAGCAAGCCAGGAAGAAGTAGCAGGTGAAGAACACTCCCAAGGTTGTCCATGAAAACGAGTCTTTTAGAGGTGAAAAGAAAAGAAAATAATATGGTAAACCATTAACCTGACAATATCTGACTGCAAAATCAGATTCAAATAAACATGTGAACTTGAGTTTTGCTTTTCTGTTCCATATCATGCTATCAAGCCTTTGATTAAGAAAAAGTATACATAAAGTCAATTACATCTAATTAATAATCCCAGCACTATTGCAGAATATAAAAAATCAGTAATGTTCAGTAGCATTTCACCACTAAAGAATCAACTATGTAAATGTGAATCCAAGTAAACTAAACTATAATTCTTTCTTACCAGTTGGATCATGAAACAGAGAACGAACACTCTTCTCTGGTGTCTGAAACCAGATAGCAGCTGCTGCATTTTCTTCTCCATACTTGCAAAACATCTATATGAGGATATAAAACAAATGAAGAATGTAAATAGTACTTAGAATATCAATACCTTTAACTACATTTATGGTTTTGAAGTACTTCACCTTAAGATTACTAACAATAAGAGTTCCATGCATCCAGTGTTATCAGTTCACAAAAATCAACACACCACGCACGTCCTCAATCCTACTGACCTGAATTGGGTACTCGGATGACTTGGTGTCAATTTCACGGCAATCATGGAGCAAGTAAATCATGAGGAAGGC
>NC_061840.1:4111943-4114443 GCF_019202785.1 Penaeus chinensis
GGAGGAGGAGGAGGAGCATGAGGAGGAGGAGGAGGAGCATGAGGAGGAGGAGGAGGAGCATGAGGAGGAGGAGGAGGAGGAGCATGAGGAGGAGGAGGAGGAGCATGAGGAGGAGGAGGAGGAGCATGAGGAGGAGGAGGAGGAGCATGAGGAGGAGGAGGAGGAGGAGGAGCATGAGGAGGAGGAGGAGGAGGAGGAGCATGAGGAGGATCATGAGGAGGAGGAGGAGGAGGAGGAGGAGGAGGAGCATGAGGAGGAGGAGGAGGAGGAGGAGCATGAGGAGGAGGAGGAGGAGGAGCATGAGGAGGAGAAGGAGGAGGAGCATGAGGAGGAGGAGGAGGAGGAGCATGAGGAGGAGGAGGAGGAGGAGGAGGAGGAGGAGGAGGAGGAGGAGGAGGAGGAGGAGGAGGAGGAGGAGGAGGAGGAGGAGAAAGAGAAGAAGGAGCACAAGAAGGAGGAGGAGAAGGAGCACAATGAGGAGGAGGAGGAGGAGAAAGAGAAGGAGAAGGAGCAGAAGGAGGAGGAGGAGAAAGAGAAGGAGAAGGAGCACAAGGAGGAGGAGGAGGAGGAGCACAAGGAGGAGGAGCACAAGGAGGAGGAGCACAAGGAGGAGGAGCACAAGGAGGAGGAGCACAAGGAGGAGGAGCACAAGGAGGAGGAGGAGGAGCCCAAGGACAAGGAAGTAGAGGAGGACAAGGTGAGGAACAAGGCCAAGGACAGTGATGACAACAAGGGTGTGATAACAAGAGGAAAGCAAACAACCCAAAAATGTAAAAGGAAAAAACACAAAAGGGAAAACCAAGAAGAAAAAGAAAAAAATAAATGAGAATAAGATTGCACACTGCCAAGTCAAACCACAAATCTTCATACACAGAATTTGAACTCACTTCATTCTAAATGCGGTGAGTTTGAAGTTGATGTGGTTGTACAAAGCACCGAGCAAGCCCCCCATGATACCCATCAGGAGGAATGGAATGAACTCCCAGATCTCGTATGTGAGGTCATCAAATTTGCCGAAGTTTAGGAGTCCATTGTAAGCCAGCTTTCCTGAAAAGCAAGATAAAAGTTAACACATATAAACTAATTAGCATATCAGAAATAAACAAATAAGTTAAATGCATATAGAGTAGTATGCTGAATATGTATCTTACATAAATATATTAGCAATTACATAATGAAATAAAATATAAATAAAATTAAAAAATCTCCTACCCAAAGGCATGTCCAGTACTCACCAGGAACACCATTGTATGCTGATAGGACCAAGTTAAGTGTAAAGACAGACATCATGGCTCCGAAGAACACTCTCCAAGTGAGGCTCTGGTTCCAGAAACTTGCACCTTCCTCCAAGGAGAACAACACACCACCTGTGACAACATTTGTGAAATATTACTTGATTTACTTGCATCTGGTTAGGCAAGGGTGCACCTCTCTACACCTGGGTTATCGTCAAGCTCTTATAGAGATCATCCAGCATCAGAAAATGTTTTGACTGGAATTTATTTGATATCACTCAGAAGGAATAGATATAGGTATGTGAGAATAAGTAATTTGCTATCATTATGATTATCTAATGATCTAGCAAAAAAATAGTGATAATCTTATAATCATTTGATGATGTGAAAAAATAAAAATCATATTAATGGTTGAAAAATTAATTATCAAAAAAACAAGTTTGCTTTATGATAATAAAGTTATTTTATGTATAGTAGGTCTTTCTGTTATTCGATTAACACAACAGAGTATATCTGTTATTATTTATCCTCCCCAACTTTTCAGGAAAAACATCTAACAACTCACCAACAGGGGCACCAAATGCTGCAGCTACACCCGCAGCAGCACCAGCAGACACAAAATCTCTCTTCTCATGGTCCTCCCGAAAGTACTCAAAGAAACCAAAGTCCCGCTGGAAGGAGGTCGTCTTGCCCTGAGAAACTCCCGCTGCTATGACAGCACCCGAGTGAATCATTGGACCTTCCTGTGATTGGGAAAAGATGACTGAGACTTTACTGTAAGTCCTGCATTAACCCAATGCTGCCGGGGAAAATGAATAATAAATGGGGAAAAGGCTGTGCTTAATTTTTATATCTTTTGTGTAAATGTCTCTACACATAGATGGCTCTGTCTTACCTGACTTCACCTTTCCTTGAATTGGCAGGAAAATTTATTTTATACTATTGCTGTGAATATCGATGGTGTTATTTTCATTATTAGCATTATAATTACTATAAAGTTATAAACATTAGTAATAGCAAAATAAGGTAACGTAAAATATTTTGGTAAATTAAAGAAAAGGGTATACGGGCGAGACAGGCAGTACTCGTAATTGGCTCGTTGGTGTTTTAGTACAAGTGTAGCCATCTATGTGTAAAAACAATTAAAGTAAACTCACAGTGGGCATGGCATGGAAGTACGTGACATGCCTGTTGCAAATGGGTTAAGTGACCTGATTCTTAGACTTAATTAGATTTTTTTTTTTTTTTTATAAAAAAATCTATTA
>NC_061840.1:4119443-4124443 GCF_019202785.1 Penaeus chinensis
TCCACACGAGAATTCAAAATGTGGATTTTTTTTCTTTTGAATGACACAGAAAAAGAGGAAACTCAGAAGTGAATCCAATACCATTTTGAAGTTCAAAATTAGATTGATTTTATATGAGAGGTCAAATTATATAGTTTGCTTTTTTTTGTACAACAAGGGGAGAGAAGTTAATCTAGCATCATTATGACAGCTTTGTTTCTTATATGAGGTCAGACTGTGGACTAAGCTGACATTTTCAAAAGGAATCATACCCATCACCATTAATTATCATGTATATATTGAGATATATACATTCATAGATCTCTTTGAGAGTGGTACCTCTCAAAGCATCCATATGTGCAGAGGGCCACCTGACATTTTCCACAGATGGTTTTCATCTTCCTCCTTCCTGCCCTGTAGCACAAGAAACACCTCCAGTACCTCCTTCCAGGAGATTCCCTTACTACATGGCATGTCCTGCCTTGAAACCTGGAAGAGGAAGGTAGTGTTGCTGGATGCCCCCTTGTGCTGTAGGGCTCAACCTCTGGGAGAAAATGGTGTATTACAGCCATTGCCAGGTCCAGCTGGAAGTCCACCTGCTCTGTTCTCTGGCCAAGGTACCATTATGATTTTTGCTCAAGATGACTTGTTTTTTCCTTCACTTGATTAGAGTGAGTAGATGGAGCCGGTAATGGGCTACATTATTAAACAATATTTCATATACAATACCTCTCACCACTGCTGTATAAAAATTGCTTTTAAAACGTGTTGTGTAAAAAAAAAAATAATAATAATAATAATAAAAAATAGAATGGTTTCTGAGAAATAGTTTTAGTTTTGGTTGTTTCTGTACATTGGTCTGTTTTGTAAATTATGTGTATAATGAAAAAATACAAAAACAGCATGAGTGGGTTTCAGTATGATATACAACTTTCTTACCTTGTATGAAAAGTTGGCCCAATGTGAAATTTTAATACCAATATAATTAATGATTTCAAACTGCGTGTCATTTTTCACCCTGTAGTAGGCTTAGATGCTTCATTAGGCCTAATCCTTTGTTGACACAGTTTAGGAAATTATCTATTAACCCTTAACACTCAAAGCCACCACACTGTCCACACCAAAATGTCAAAATAATCTCTCTTCTTGTTTACCTTTTCAGCCACTGATAAATACCACCAAAATTAACCTAATGTGAATAGTGACACATTCACTAACAATAACAAGAAGAGAGCAAGAGAAATACTTACTGATTGATTTCTATTTTCAAATGTTCTTCCTTTGAGATCAATTTGATGATTCATAGTCACCATTTCCTGTTCGTTGTCTTTCTTCGCCGTCAAAAATCTCTTTTTAAATCTCAGAAATCCTTGCTGTAAATCCATTGTCCTTTTTGTCACAAAAACTACTAAACCTATATTCAGAAAGCCCCATTGTGATGGTTGGATTGAACAGTTGTGTAATATCAAGCATTCCCTGATAGACTAGCATTGTGAAAAGGTATGTGTCCATTAAATACAATGGCATGGGAGTGCTCTTCAAGATAGCTTATCTGGTGGGAAAGGTTATATCACTCATTGTTTCTTGTATCTCTCCCTCAAAAAATAATCAAATTAAAAAATACACATCCATCTCACTCAGTCAGCCAGTCAGTCAGCCAGTCAGTCAGCCAGTCAGTCAGCCAGTCAGTCAGCCAGTCAGTCAGCCAGTCAGTCAGCCAGCCAATTAATCTTTCTTTCCTTCCTTCCTTCCTTCCTTCCTTCCTTCCTTCCTTCCTTCCTTCCTTCCTTCCTTCCTTCCTTCCTTCCTTCCTTCCTTCCTTCCTTCCTTCCTTCCTTCCTTCCTTCCTTCCTTCCTTCCTTCCTTCCTTCCTTCCTTCCTTCCTTCCTTCCTTCCTTCCTTCCTTCCTTCCTTCCTTCCTTCCTTCCTTCCTTCCTTCCTTCCTTCCTTCCTTCCTTCCCCTTCCTTCCCCTTCCTTCCCCTTCCTTCCCCTTCCTTCCCCTTCCTTCCCCTTCCTTCCCCTTCCTTCCCCTTCCTTCCCCTTCCTTCCCCTTCCTTCCCTTTCCTTCCCTTTCCTTCCCTTTCCTTCCCTTTCCTTCCCTTTCCTTCCCTTTCCTTCCCCTTCCTTCCCCTTCCTTCCCCTTCCTTCCCCTTCCTTCCCCTTCCTTCCCCTTCCTTCCCCTTCCTTCCCCTTCCTTCCCCTTCCTTCCCCTTCCTTCCCCTTCCTTCCACATTCCTTCCACATCCCCCACTCCCTCTTTCCCTTCCCACCTTTCTACCCTTCCTTCTTGTCGATGTTTCAAACATTCTACATAAATGGCTTAAATATTCTGTTAAAAATAAGTTATTAGTTATCCAAAGTAACTGCTTTGACATACTTTTAAGAATTATAAAAAAAAGAAAAAAATAAGGGAAAGATAAGAACATGACAGTTCTAAATGATAAGCAAGATAAAAGATCCGTCCTCCCAAGTTATCAAAATTCCACAGAATTCCTTAACGGAAACCTCCCCCCCCCCCTCCCACCCCTTAAAAATTTTGTAAAAAAAAATTAAAGTAATATACTTTGTTGCCGACACAAAGATAAATATGCCATAAAATTAATTGAGAATGAAGACAAACAAGGAGAGGACCTACTTGCCATCTAAAACAGGCAAGTGAAAACAATATGAATTTCCATACAAACATCCTGATTAAGAAAAATGTACAAAGTTTCCTAATTAATGGGACAAGACCATACCAAAAAGTATTAGAAACACAACTCAGGTCTTTGTGGAAGTGTTTAAAGGATAATTAGACTGTTGGTTAAATTCACTACCAGATAAACCACCAACAATTGGTAGTGATATAAGGAGGTCTGAGTCAAATTCTACCTTGCTTAAACTTATGCCAAGTAACCATGTAAGTGGTGGTCGTGATGATCGTGATGATGGTGATGATTAATAAATAATAAATAATAAATACAACAAGCAATACTTACATTCTGCTGTACTGAATCTTCATTCTCCTGCGCAGAGATGTCATCTTCACTTCGGCTATCAACAGCCTCTAATAATGCCACATGTTCACTGTTTCCTGCCATTGCGTGATGAAGCACCCTCTTTTCAACAGCCTCAGTTCATCAGTCTTCTTTCTGCAAAGATGAGTGTGTTTAATATATTAACCCATTCACCCCATGTGGCAAGAATACATGCCATGCCCACTGCAATACATGTTTAATTATTGTATTTACACATAGATGGCTCTACAAGTTCTTAATCACCAAATAGTCAGTTATTTGAACTACCTCTCTCACCTGTTTATCCTTTCCTTTCACTTTAAGAAAGGGTCTTTTGTATCATTTCATTGTCTAAAATATTTTGATGACAAATTAATAATCATAACATCAACAACAATAATAACGGTTTCAATAGCAATGGTATTAATTTTCCCGCCAATTCAAGGAATGGGGAAATCAGGATCAGTAACTAGGGCCTACTTATAGACTCCTTGCTGGCTGAGCACATGTGGAGTCATCTGTATGTAACAAAATTCACCAAAAACTACAGGGGACAAAACATAAATCTGAGGCGAATGGGTTAAGCGAATTGTGATTTACATCCAGTTTTCTGGTCTCTGCATAATAAGATATCCAGTATGAGTATTTACATTTGAAGTTGCTGTTATTTTCAACTTTTAACTATATATTCATGAAAATATTATCCCATACCAGATAGTATAATATTACCTTCCATAAGAAGTAGCTATAATTATGCTACATCATTTTATAAAGGAATACCAAATACTAAAATGATCACCATGTAGAAGCCTAATAATACATTTTCAAAGAGAAAAATAACAACAAGCAAACTCAGTATAGCTAAAAGCAGATATGAGGGTATTGCACCACTGCCCAAGGCAATGTTAAAAAAAAAAATACAATAAGAGTATTGCATGTTCCTTTGTCCTCAGCAGGTTAAGACTTATCTGTCAAAAAAAAGTATATATGATAAAAAGATTCAATAGCAATTGATAATATTAATAAACCACAATGAATTTCTATTTGAATTTCACATAGTAACATGAGAAAGAGCTAAAAATAATTTGGATAAGCAATTTAGATGATACTGGATATAATAAGGAATATGGTTTGGGGAAAAAAAATGGATATACTTTTTTTTTTTGGGGGGGAGGGGGGGTATCTATAATTTACAGTATCATTTGAGTAAGATCCATCAAACAGGTAAATGTTTACAAGGAACCCACATGTTCAGCATTCAAGCAAAGGGCAACAAAATTCAACCACATATACTGGTACCCTAGAACCTAGAATTTGGAGACCTCCCATCAAAAAAATACCTGTCCATCCTCAATCTTTCCAGGTTATATGAGGAGGTAGTTTGTCGACCTTTATCAGAGCACTAATGACACAGCCAACTAGCCTGTAGAGTAGTTGGCAAGTGTTATATATGAACATAAAAACCTTACTAAGCCTGAGTCTTTCTAGTTGGTCGCTCTGCTTCCAGTCCCCACCAATTTCCTTATTTCCCAATTTCCTTATTTTGAAATAAAGATATATAGCACAAGTACAGTGTCTTTTTCACACTAAGGTGATTATGACTTCCCAAAATCGTAAGACAGTTTATACAGGGTTACCATATAACAGAGTGGTTTGTTGCAGGGTGAGATAAGTCTGGACTTAATTTCCATGCAGCAGTTTCATAATTTTTGATGTTATTCTTCACCTGTGTAAATTATTTCATATATCAGTGAGTACAGTTTTTTTCTCTCTTTATGAAGGTGTCCTTAGACCTTTGGTTCCTATGTAAATATATACCTATAAAAAGCTGTAACGACAATTTTACACTACACTATTACCAGGATAGACTTGAGACTAGGCCTTCCATCGCAGACACAGAAAGTTCAAGTGAATGTAGATGGAAGACAGCCAATATAATTATCAGGAAAAAGTTACAGTGCATATCTTCAAAACATTTAGATTGAAATACATCTGTGCAATAAATAAATACTTATACCTAAATA